>NC_056732.1:1797263212-1797565712 GCF_019279795.1 Protopterus annectens
TTCTGTACCTCCACCTGGTAGTGTCCGTGCTACCCCTGGCAGGCACAGGACACGTGGCCAGTCACAGTGAGCTGTACAACCTGGTCTGTACAATCTGGAGCTGTCAATAATACCCTTGTGTAGGCCTCACAAATGACAGAACTGTGTGCACACATACACGCACACAGCAAGCACAACTGTAGGGCTCCACAACATCCACATGCATATGGAACAGACATGTCCAATCAAATCACCGGACCTTACCCACACACATGATGTCATCCATTGGTGCAGCCTATGCCCCTGGCAAACAGGCTTCATCCTGTGCATATGATGAAGCCTGTGCCGCATCCCTGTCATGCACACCATCGGTGCAGGGATGTGCTCAAATGGTCTGATGCACAGGGTGAACAGAATAGTGTGAGGTGTATCTCACATTACTTGTGTATGCATAGTGAGGGATGTGTATGTTGCAGTGGTTGTGTGTGAATACAGAGAGATGTGTATGTGAAATCAGTTATGTACTGTCGACATGCACCAGTCATACCATGGAGTCCTGGTGCAGCATGCATTGTGATATGTTCACAGTATGTGTCTCGGTTCCAACAGTAACAGCATGTTAGTAATGCTGCCCTGGTTCCCTCCTATGGTGTACTGGCATGTGCCTACAGGTAGCGGTGTTTGCAGTCCCCCATGTGTAACTGTGGAGTACTCACAGGCACGTATGGCAATATCAGCATGCTAAACGTACCCTCATCCTGACTGTTGGAAAGTCTAACATGACACAGATGTCCGCACATATACTGCACCTGCAGCCTGTGGTCAGTTGAACAGGCTGCAGAGGACAGAGATGTGACATACATACCAGGAAACATTACAGGTATGTTGACATAGTGCAGGGGTTGTACACAGCGGTCTGGCCAATGATGATGTTAGACGCCACTTGATAGCATGAGGCCACACTGTGTAGCAGTAATACCCTGTCACATTACAGGAACATGGCCACATTCACGGGGTGTACACCACTATAACGCACACCCCATAGTGTTGAGGTGAGGACCCTTGCCTATGTGGTCATCATGCTCGCAGTACTTTGCACCCACACGATGTGACACAGAGAAGGAACACGCACAGGTAGCCAGTATGTCTGGGATCGATGGCATCAACAGGGTAGGGTAGTAGACTGCATCACCATGAGGGGTTCATCACCATGAGGGGTTAGTGATCCTGTGTTCACTGTATGGTAGCATACACCCTCACACCAAGCACCAGACAGCCATACATACATACACATACACACTGTGGTGACCAGAAATGTGTATACGTATAGCCAATGTGTGTGATGCACCACACCTGCCGACATCATGCTTTCCACACTGCAGTATGTACAGATCTCTACAACGGTGTACAGGGATGTGTACCAACTGGGACGTATCCCCATGATATGTGGCATATGTGGTCACACAATCAGACACACATGGCAGTGCTGGGAATGATACACCTGCCATATGATGAGACATTTGATAGACATGCAGCGGTATTGTCCACATTATGTGTACCAATGCTATGTCTGGCAATTGTGCTGCTATATGCACATGGGAGGTTGTAGGTGTTGCAGGTGTCATGTGACATACAGTTGGTAACACCTGACCGCTGTGTATGTGTTATGTCATCACCAAGTAACAGTGACATAGCATACTGTTTGCACATGGCATGGTAGGATGGAGTGTGAAACAACTGTGAGCCATCCCCGGCACATATACATCTACACAGGTGGATCACCACTTTATGTACACACATCCCTCCATACGTGCTGTACAACCAATCATACTGTCGGTATGTCACCATATACAGGTGTCAATGATGGGGCTGCATTGCAACTGCATGTTGTAGTTAGGCACAGCTGTGTTATGGACATCGGCCACTGCACATGCATGGTTGCTGCATGCACAGTATAGATTGTAAATGTGTCTCCTGTAGCCATGTTTGTATACATTGCTATTGGTGGACATGTGTGCTGACATACATAATACATGGACTGTGGTATGATATCATGGGTGTCAGGGGCGACCAGTACAAGAGTATGTGTCCTCGGTCAACATTGCTACCTCCTGTACTGTGAGCATTCAACAGACATGGACCCACCTTCCATTTGCGTGCGTATCATTTCTTAGGCCACTGTTCTGCATGGGGTACAGCAATGGCTATGCTATGTACATATGTGTTGTGTGTGCGGTCCATGCACACATCCACTGCAATCACATGTATGACATATCCAGATGTGTGTTCGATGGTGTACAGCAACACTCATCTGTCACAGCTGTGTAAGACCCGGGGGCCCTGGTATGTCTTGAGCTGACCTGGTCATGTATAGTAGGATCATTGCAATGCATAACACCTTTTGGAACCCTGTCGGTACATGTGTACTCTGCACAGTTGGTGTAGACCTCTGTACAGCCCACTGGTCATGTGTCACATGGTGTTGTGGTAATGTATGGCTTTGTATTGCTGCACCAACGACATGGTGATGTCTTGAGGGCTACAGTGTAGACTGTGGTGTGTACGTCTGTGATCTGCACCTGTGACAGCTGTGATGGCAGCTGAGTGTGTACTGGTCACTGCATGTGTGCGACTGCCCTGTGTGTGGGGGCAGTTATACCTTACTGTGCCCTTCTGTGTTTAGACTCCATCTGCATGCAAGATGGCCATTTGCAACTGCTAAGTGTGTGAGCATGCCCAGTATGCTGTTGTGTAGATGGACACACAGGACAGTCCAAACTGAGCCCTTGCGTGCTGAGACTCTGTCTGCATGCAAGACGGCCCTTTGCAACTGCTAAGTGTGTGAGTATGCCCAGTACGCTGTTGTGTAGATGGACACACAGGACAGTCCAAACTGAGCCCTTGTATGTTGAGACTCGATCTGCATGCAAGACGGCCCTTTGCAACTGCTAAGTATGTGAGCATGCCCAGTATGCGGTTGTGTAGATGGACACACAGTACAGTCCAAACGGACGTGTATTCCTTTGCAACTGCTAAGTGTGTGAGCATGCCCAGTATGCGGTTGTGTAGGTAGACACACAGTATAGTCCGAACGGACGTGTTTTACTAGGCGTGTGGCCATGGCCAGTGACACCTTGTGTTGATGTCCCTGGGGCATGGCCGTTGACATCCTGTATAGCCATGGTGATCATCCAGGCAACAGATGTCCATTTTCACGATGGATGCCTACCGGGTACACACTGGTCGACTATCTTGAAGGGTGTACTGTCTGTAGCACGTCCCGTGTCTATGTATTAATGTTGTAGTCCTCCGTAAATCTTTAGTTGTCCCAATCACACCATTGCCGTGTGTTTGTCTACATTGACCATGCGACAATAATATGTCTGTATGCTTTCAGACAGATCACTCTCTATACAATCCCTGTCGGCGTCCTTGTCTTTGCGGATGATGACACGCACCTAGAAGTATGCCTCTGGGACTGCTGTGTTTAGTAATCTCGGTAGCGCGTTCTGTAAATGCGTCATGCTGTAGTGTGATAGGGTAGTTAGGTGTATGTTCAACTCCCAGCCCTGTCAAGTGTGTTTGTGTGTGCGCATGCTCCCATCCTCCTGGGGACTCGGTCATGCTTTTAGACGCCTCACACCACAGATATTTCCTATCGACGTCTTTGCCTTTGCGGATGATGACATGTGCCTAGAAGTATGCCTCTGGGACTGCTGTGTTTAGTAATCTTGGTAGCGCGTTCTGTAAATGCATCATGCTGTAGTGTGATAGGGTAGTTAGGTGTATGTTCAACTCCCGGCCCTGCCAAGTGTGTGTGTGTGTGTGTGTGTGTGTGTGTGTGTGTGTGTGTGTGTGTGTGTGTGTGTGTGTGCGCATTCTCCCGTCCACCTGGGGACTCAGTCATGCTTTTAGATGCCTCACACCACAGATATTTCCTATGATGTCTTTGCCTTTGTGGATGATGACACGTGCCTAGAAGTATGCCTCTGGGACAGCAATGTTTAGTAATCTTGGTAGCGCGTTCTGTAAATGCGTCATGCTGTAGTGTGATAGGGTAGTTAGGTGTATGTTCGACTCCAGGCCCTGCCAAGTGTGTTTGTATGTATGTGTGTGTGTGTGTGTGTGTGTGTGTGTGTGTGTGCGCATGCTCCCGTCTGCCTGGGGACTCAGTCATGCTTTTAGACGCCTCACACCACAGATATTTCCTACCAACGTCTTTGCTTTTGCGGATGATGACACGTGCCTAGAAGTATGCCTCTGGGACTGTAGTGTTTAGTAATCTTGGTAGCGCGTTCTGTAAATGCGTCACGCTGTAGTGTGATAGGGTAGTTAGGTGTATGTTCGACTCCCAGCCCTGCCAAGTGTGTGTGTGTGTTTCCAGCTGCATGACAACAGTACATTGCTTTTACAGTATTCATTCATCATAACATCCGTGCGGCATCTTTGCCTTTGCTGCTGTCTACAGGCTAGACGTATGCCTGTGTGAATGCTGTGATCTACTAATCATGGTTGCGCATTCTGTAACTGTGTAATGCTGTTGTGTGGTACAGTGGTTACCTTTGTGTTCCGCTCCCAACCCTGCCACATGTGTTGTGTGTGTGTGTGTGTGTGTGTGTGTGTGTGTGTGTGTGTGTGTGTGTGTGTGTGTGTGTCTGTATCTATCTACATATATATATATATGTATGTTGAGGTTATCACTCTTGAATGTGCTGCATTATCTGTACGTGATCACCTTGGATGTATGTACATCTGTATGGCTCTGTGATAGTGCATATACTGTGTGCTGTAGTGATCGTGGGTTATACTTGTTTAGTGACCGGTTATTGTGTTGCTGGGTATTACAAGAGGCATTGGAAAAAATGTTAGTACAGCACCTTTGCATGGTCGTATGCACATCTCGGTGACAGTCAGCAGTGGTTATTACTTTGCAGGGGGAGTATGGCTCATATCCGTATGTAGTAACTGACAATTCTATGCAACTCACATTACTGACTCACATTTATCCACAGGTTGTGGTACAGATCCCAGGACTGTATGTGTATACAGTGACAGGTGCAGGACTGGGTTAGTGTTGGATGCATGGATGGGTGTCCATGGCCAGTAATGGTGATCTCTACTGGCTGGCAGGTACAGTCTGTGACTGTCCCACAACCTCCTGTATATGGCTGACACATGCTGTACTTGTACCTCCTGTATATGACTGACACATGCTGTACTTGTGTATATGCAGACACACACATGTACCACAAACAGCTAGGGCTATCACATAAACCCACTGCATCACCAGTGGGCCATGCAATAACTGTTGTCCCTCACACACACACACATACGTGTAACTTGGATGGCTCAATGACAGCTCTGGAAATGTAACACCACACCCTGTGCATATGATGTCATCTGTGCCACCACCTGTGATGTGTAACATTGATGCAGGATCAGACTAACCTGGTGCTGATGCACACAGTGACTGTATTCCACTGTATTCATGTTAAAATGCTGTTAACACAAAGTGTGATACTTCCAGGTGTATATCAGCAGGCATGATGCATTGCAGATGTGACCATCAATGTAGCATTGTTTACAGCACTGTTAATTCTGATATTGTATTCTCCATCCATGTGCCATTTCATTGATGTGTGTAGTACTGGCAGCATGTGTGTCTGAGTGTGCAGTACGTGTGCGATGTGTGTAGTACACATGTATACATGCTTACAAATGCGTACACTGGCATACACGACATTACCCGGGCTTCACCATTCGTACACTAGCTTACTCATTCTTCAACACGCGCACATGTGCTGACAAGCGCGCACACATGCTTACTCAGGCTTACTGGCATGCACGGGCACAGACACACTGTGGGCAGGTTTTCAGGTAACATCGGTGGTATCCATGGTATACACCGTCAGTCTCCTGACTTTCCTAGGATAGCTCATAACACGCCTCTTCCACTGAGTACTGACAGAGAACATGTGACACTGCTCCGGTAAGATTATAGTGTTTTAAACATACACACTCATGCTGTCACCTATCTTCTACTCCACTAGTCCCCTTACCCACACTACACTGTAGAGGCTTGGCCCATATGGCATGACATGTTGTGATTCACTATCCTCAGCCTCACTTGCATCACATTGCCTACAAATGCTTCGTTACATCTCTGACAGAGCGCTTCCACACATAACGAGTATGCAGTTGCTATGTTGTCTCCAGGTTGCCATTCATCTGCATGGCGTACTAACATCTAACTAAACCTACATTTTCTATGTCTATTATACATATTAGACTTGTTTTGTAGCGCAGCGCATTCTCGTGGTGCTGCGCTACGCTTCCACACCGGAGATCGGGGGAGGACAACTACAGTTTTATTGATATCTAATGAACAACACTGCCACTGGCCTTAGATTTGGACATTGGCATGCTTCTTCAACTGTATTTATGCCGTATTTGCAGCTGTCATTGCTCCGTTTAACAACGTCCAGAACGTTAGTCGCCTAACATCCGGGTACATGTCTGCACATAACTCTGCTCTTGCACGGACAGCTGACTGTTTCATGTATCGCATATTTGCATAGCTTTCACATACAAATGGGGTATGTTGCAAATCCCAACATTGTCCGTGCAACGTTCGTGTTATGGGCAGTCTTACATGCCCCTACAGGAGTTTGCTGTATAGCTTGGCAGACATCTTTCCTTGCTGTACTCTCACTCTACTCATACACGCCGGAGGCTTCATGTATCATGGCCTAGTTTTGCTGTGGGCTATGTCTATTTGTGGTGTGTGCATGGCTGTGGGTATGTACCACTGTCATTTGTAAAGGTGACAGCCCTATAGCTACTTCATGTAGGCTGCTGTGTCATTTGACATGTCAGCACATACCTGCGGCCAATACTGAACGTCCTACTGCAGCGCTTTTCATAGCTTCTGAGTTACCTTGCAGTCGATAATGCTGTTTCCTCAGACATGTATCTGTTTCTGATCATACCTCTCAACCTCCTAGAGCAAACTCTGGACAAAGCCTTAACTGATGGGGGGACAAATAGGGGCATATTTTAAATATTGCTCTTAAAAACGTAGATAGTTGACAGAATAATAGGTTTTGCATTAGTATGACTTTTCTGAAGGATTTGGAGTCTTAAACTCAAATGTTTGTCATTATTTCATGACTTCAGTTCTCAGGTATTTGCCAGACAGGTACAGATTTTAAGAGGAACACACCAAACATATGAGGCAAACTCTGCACATTCTGCGTAAATCTGTACAGTTGCGAGGTATGTTTCTGATACAGGATATCAATTGTCTGACACCAATACACACACTGTATGGCGGCATCACAGGCCAGATGCCATTACATTTCTATTGCAGGACACACCCACCCAGAGGGTTGTATTCCTCACAAAGGCCAACAGGTGCTTATCCACACTAATTATTCTATCATGTACCTTATGTGTACACCGGTATTTGCGCTTTCCGTCAGTGGCAGAGCTCACATATGAGTATGGGGGGACTGGACACTGTATCGGTGACACTGCACGACACCCTGAGGGACACATTTCTTTTGAGTGTATTAACCTTCCATATTGACTTTCACAGGCCATACGTTGTCATTCACATTTGTCGAAGTACATGCTTTTGACTTGTACATGTTTTGTCATTTGTCCTGACATCTTTCTTCTCACCTGTCCACCTAGTATCACTAGTTATGTACATTTATTTTGGACGGGTTACCTTCGTACCTCTCACCTGTATACATTATGGGTAAACGCCCCCCACGATTGACCTATGATCTTGTTACATTTGTCATAATAATGGGCCTTTCTTGTAAAGTACTGGCAAGGCATTACAGACTGTGCGGTTAGATAATAGTGACTGACATTTCTATTTCATGATTACTAACCCTCATAACATTCATATTCCTGACTACGCCATTATTCTATCAATGTTCTGACTTTGTCTGGAATATATTTAATATAGTCCCTATTTGTATTACATGTACTATGCCTTAGTCCAGCTGTCTTATTCTGACAGTTTGGCAGGTATGGTTACCATCTTGGACGTACGCATGTCCATCCATGATAATCACCTACATGACACTGATATAGGTCCCTACGTCTTCCCCCAATGGTTTACACAAAATCCAGTAGATGGTTGAACCTTTTTGGAGAATATAGGCATGTGCTATACCCACATAGGTATATCGATCACTCCCATGGGGCGGACCTAATAAATCTGTGCCAACCAACACCTAGGCCTATTTCTGCATACCCTTGATTCCCATACCTGACACCCCTCCACAGTACCTATTTGACATGTTTAATGTGAGCGATAATAAAATATGAGGACACTTCTAAGCACTCCCCACTCTCCGGATATCGGATCGTACGTCATACATTCTATCGACCCATATGTTTTTACCCTTGCACCTGCTACTGTTGCATGTACAGCTATATCGTAGTTGTAGCTGTTACTTCATTTGCATCAATGACAGTTCACACTTCGTATGGGATCAATTTTTGGGGTCCTGCAAAGGACACCTATATTCATGTTTAAAGTGTAGAACTTGCAGGACTGTCACACTGGTACTTTCCGGGCAATGGTTTGGAGAGCAGCGGTTTATTCACCTTTCGTGCATGTCTGTCTATCCATAATAGGTATACCATGACTTATTTATGTACATGTGTTATACCTACAGGGACATATGTTTGTTGTGTATAGATATATACATGTACATATATACATATGTCTGTATATTCCTCATTTCATAATTTGCTTTGGTTTACGTCTGTGGATTATGTGTATACACAGATATATATATATATATCCATATCATACCTTTCAACTGTACAGATTTTCGATGAATGTACAGCTGTTTGCCTCTTATCTTTGGTCTGTTTTTCATAACCTTGTGTCTATCTGGCAATTTAGTGGCATATCATTAAAGACTGACGTTGGAATATAATGACAAGCACCGGTTATGGACTTCATACCCTTCAGAGAATCCATGCTAGTGACACACCTGTTATTCTATCCACTTTCTATGTTTGTTAGGGCAATATCTGGGGATTGTCCCTATTTGTACCAGTTGTTTTCATGGCTTTGTCCGGTTTCATACTTTACGGGGTTAACAGGTATGAGCCATGTATATATAACGTGGAGAAAACAGCATTTGTTTGCTATGCTGTGGGCGGATTACACACACGCAGGCACACTTGCATATCCTTATTGTGGGTTGCATATAATTTGACTTTTAAGAAAAAGTTCCTTTACAAAAAATTTGTCACCCCAACATAAATTTTTGAAAACCAAACTGCTTTCCTTGGGCATCCAAACCCTTTTCTATTTGCTGTATTGAATATAAGACTTCTAACAAACCCCCCCGTTCAACGCTCCATTCTTCGGACGGGTTACTTTCACTTCCCTTTCCCTACGCTTGGGTGCAGTTAATCACAAATCACCAAAGGTTTAAATTGGCCTAAGGCTTTATTTGGGGGTTTAGTGTGACTGGGTTTAGGCTTCCTGGTGAAAACTTTTTAAATGTCGCAACATGGGGGGGACCCCCCTTTATTTAATTTTTATTTTTTATAGAAATTTTTTTTATAAAATGTTTTTTTCCCCTTTTTTTTGTTTTAGGGGTATTTAATCCATACTCCTTGAGTTTCCCCATTCACTTTGCTTTACCTTTTGTAACTTTTATTTTGGAATAAGTGAATACAAGCGTTGAATTTAAAAAAGGAAGGGTTTTTACTTAATTTCAAAAACCTTTTAAACAAAAAATTTTAAAACCCCAATTGGGGCAAGGGGACCATTTTCTTTCCTTTCCTTAAAGGGGAATATATTTTTGAACAGATTTTTTTAGGCTGTGGGTTTAAAACCAAAAATTTAAAATTTTTTTTCTAGTTTTAAGCGTTTTGACCAAAAAATTTGGGGCCCCCTTTTTGGATTTTTTTGGGGGCCCTCTTTCCTGTTTTTTGAAATGTGTAGCATTAAAAAGTGAAATGCGGAACATTGGGGTTTTCGTTTAAATGTTTAATCCCTTTTCAAACTTTACCTACAATTTCTTTTTTTTAGGTATTTTCCCATTCCCTTTTTTTGGCCTTTGTCTCAGTTTTCAGGCCCCAGATATTCTCCACAGGTTGACAGGTAGGGTGGTATGCCTGCCCGTAATTCCCCTACATTCCAGATTTCCTGTTTATGCAGGTTTTCCCCCTTTCCTTTAAAAAGGGGAAAATTTTTTTTGTTTTTGGCATTCCGGAAATGTTTTTCCCGGGATAGGGGGTTATCATCCCATTATTGGACAGTGATCCCAAATTCAGTTTACTTTTCCAATTTAAGGTTGGGAATATGTCATCATCCCCTTCTTTTTTACAAATTTCCCATGAGGGATATAAAAATTACGCAAAAAAACCCGTTACCCTTTTTCTTTTAAATTCATTTTTAATCAATCTTTTTTCAAAAAATCCCAGGGTGACAATCCTCTCTTCGTGGGGCCCCTTTTGGGGTTTTTCCCAACCAGTAGCCGCTTTTTTGGTAGCTGGCCCGGGGGTTTTGGATTAGGGACCCATTTGCACCGGTGTTTCATTTTTTCCAGCCATCAACCAATCTGGGGGTTTGTCTTTACCCCTTTCCCCCTTTTTCCCAAGTTTGGGGTTTGGGTTTTCCCCCCCGGCCGTTTTTGTTTGCAGTGTTTCCATTTTTTTTTTTTAAATTTTCCCCCTATTTCATTTTTCATAAAGTTTTTTTTCCATTCCCATACCCCCATTTACCCCCAAATCACATTTGGGGTTTTCCCCCCCAAGTAACCAGACCCAATTTTGCAGGCCCCGGGGTGTCCCCCCTATTTTTGTTTCCCATGCAACCCTTGCACATGGTCCCCCTTTCTTTTTTTGGTTTTCCCCTTTGACGGGTAAAATCTCGTTAAATTTTGCAGCCTTTGCCCATTGGTGGGAGGGGTTTTCCCTTTTCCTGCTTTTCCTCAATGGTTTTGGTTTGGTTCATACTAGGCTTCTCCCCGGGGGGGTTTAAAACCCCCCCATGTTTTCCCCCACCCTTTTGGGGGGGAACATACCCTTTATTTTTTTCCCTTTGACATCCCTGGGTTTTTTCGCGATTTCCCCTTGGAATTTTCAAACGGGGTGCTCTGTAATTAATTTTATTGATAGGGGGGGGGGAAAATCCCTCCGGGTCCTTTTTGGGGTTTTTTTCCCCCCGGTCTCTGGGATCTAGTTTTTTTTAGGTGAAAAATTATAAATCGGGGTTTCTCCTTGAAGGCAAGGTCCCTCGGAATTTTACGAATAGGCTGGGTTTTTCTCCAGATAACAGATTTTTGGGCCCTTTACCCTTTTGGGGGAATTTTTCTTGCTGCTGGGGGTAGTACTTCTGGGGCTTTGACTCAATCTTTCGTGGGGAAGATAGGAGATTGACCCCCTTATCTTGAAAACCCCTTTGTGGTAAATGTAAAAGGTTTTCCCAATCTTTGCTACATGGGTTTGGGAAGTACTATAACCGGGGTCGGGTTATCTTTTTTGTGCCAGGGTTCCACCTATTTACGGGGGTAATTGCAAGGGATACTTTTTTTGGCTTTAACTTTGGGGGCCACCATTCCCCCTTTTTGGACCCTTTGGGATACTGGTCGAGTTTCCTTGGCCCTTTGAGTATCTGCAAATTTTCACCATCCCCCCTTTTTGCAAATTTTAAAAACTGGGCCCAGGACTGAGCCCTGTGGTACACCACTTGTGACAGGCTTTGAGTCTGACATGGCGCCAGCAACTCTGACCCTGTGGGTTCTGTCACTCAGCCAGTTTGCAACCCATCTTGTGATGTATGGGTTAACATTTAAGCTGATGAGTTTTTCAATGATACCCGAGTGGGGTATTGTATCAAGGCCTTCGCCAGATCGAGGTAGGCTGTATGGACTGCCTTTCCCTCATCAATGGCTTTGGTGACTGTTTCAAAAGTCAACCAAGTTTAGAAGGCATGATCTGCCTTTGACAAAGCCAAACTGGGATGGATCCAAAGTCTGCAAATTCCCTATGTCTTTATTTATGAGGTCCATTATGATCCTCTCCATGGCTTTGCAGATAAGGCTTGTCAAGCTAATGGGCCGGTAATTTCCAGGGTCGGGTGGAGGCACCGCCTTTGTGAAGTGGGACCACAATTGCAGTGCGCCACTCCCTGGGTACGTATCCAGAGGTAAGACTATGATTAAACAGCTGTCCTAGCTGTGGATTTAATTCCTCGTTGAGTTCGTGGAGCACACAGCCGGGGACACCATCAGGTCCCATGGATGCTGTGTTTTTTGCTTTGGAGAGCAGTTCTCACTTGGGCGTTGGAGATGTTTGGGGGCTGCAATCGCTTGGTATAGATATCTCCTTTTGGGGAGGTGAGAAGTTTGCACTGAACCTGTCAGCCAGTATGTTGGCAATGTCTGTAGGATCAGTAATCTTCACATCATTTTGAACTAGTTCTGAGCATATCTGGGAGTTTCCTCCCAGGTTTCTAACATAGCTAAAGAAGGCCTTATGATTGTCTTTGAGTCTTTAGCTATTTTTCTCTCAAAATTTGCTTTGGATGATTTTATGAGAGCTCTTAGTTTTTACTTATAGTGATCAAGGGTGTCTTACCTTTTAAGGATTTTGCTCTATCTTGTAGTAGCTTCCTCCTTTGTTGTAGAGTTTGTTTATGGCTGGGGTCCACCAGACTGGACGCTTGCCTTTGGTACAAAGAGTCTTTGTTTTGCTTGGGATTGCCTTATCCATGCAGTCCTGCAGGTGCTGGTAGAAGGCATTTGTAAATGATTCAGCGGCTTGAGTACTGTTTTCTGCCGGCTCGGGGCCTTAAAGGAGACCACACTAGTCTTTAGAAGTGTGAAGTCGGGCTTTAGAAGTTCTTTACTGTGGTCTTTTATTTCAGGTGGGGTGGGATGAGGACCTCCAGCGAGATTAGTTTGTGATCTGATCTCACCAGTGAGGGGTATACTTCGTGTTGAACATTGTGCTCCCATGTTCGTGATGATGAGATCAAGTATGTTTTCTCCTCTTGTGGGGATGGTGACTAGTTGTTCCATGGCATTTGAGTTTATGAATTCCAGGAACTTTTGGGCTAGGGTGTTTGGGCTTGAGTAGTGTTCCCAGTCTATATTAGGGTAATTGAAGTCACCTAGTATGATAGTGTTTGGTGATACATTTATCCCCTCTAGTGTTTTCAGGAAGGCCATGTGAGGTTCCTGAGTTTGTGAGGGTGGCCTGTAACATGCTACAATTTGTAGAGCAGTCTTGCCTATGGTTAATTGCACCTCGATGGTCTCCGATGCATCGTCGCGTTGCCACCAGTCTTGAGGTGTGGGTGTCTTTGATGAATATGGATACCCCACCTCCTTTCTTGGTATTGTCCGGATTTTGGGGCCGGAACGCATGATAAGAGGTAAAACCTGATAGTGCTGGGGTGCTCTCAGGAGCCTTGAACCAGGTTTCTGTCACTGCACAGACATCGATGTTCTCCATACTGAGAAGGGCCTCGAGTCGTGCATTTTGAGATTTAGACTTCTGGCATTGAGCAGCATCACCCTTAGTTTTTTTCCTTTTTTGTGTTCTAGGGTGGTAGGTTTAGAATTTGAGCCTTGCCTAAAAAAGGCACTATGGGGGTGGCAAGAGCCTTTGCCAATATCCGAATCCCAGGGTGACAGGTGCAAGCCGTCCCTTGCGAAGCAGCGTGGCTTGTCCAGCATGTCATCCCAGGCAGACAGACATTGGATCCCCTTTGAATGACACCAGAGTTTAAGCCAATTGTTAAAGCTGATCATCTTATCTCTGTATTGTGGCATCATTCTTGGTGAAGGTAGGATACTGCTCAAGGTCAGGGTCATACCTGCCTGGGCTACATAATCAGAGAGCTCCTCAATGTCTCTTTTCATGTAGTCCAAGGAGGTGCGTCTCAGGTCGTTTACACCAGCGTGGACAATGACTGAGTCGTATTTGTACCTGCTGTTGAGAGACCTGAGTGCTTGCGTTATGTGGCGGATTCTAGCGCCCGACAGGCAGCTTACTGTGACCTTCTCCTTACTCAGTCTGGTGAGCGGGACGTCAGTGTGTCTGACTATGGAGTCACCAATGACTAGTGTGTCTGGCATTGTGTTTGGCCTTAAGGGCTGTGACTGTTTGACACTCTGACTGTGAGGTCTATGTGTTGCAGGTGTTGTGTTCTGAGGTGGTGGTTGTTTGGGTGTCTGCTTTGGTGGCCTCTGCTGTTTTGGTAGATTTTTGATCAGAGCCTTGAGTATGTCTTTGTGTGTTTATGTGTATGATTTGAGGTTGTGATGGTACTATGTGAGACTGGGTCTATAGTGTGTGTGGTAACCTTCTCCTCCTGACTGGTCTTGCCAGTCCTATGTTGAGAGAGCTCAGCCTCCAGTTTGGCCGTATAGTTGCATCTCTCGCATGTATTTGTGTTTTGTGGGAGGAGGAGAGGGTTGTCTGTGTACATGAGGCAATTGTAACATTGCCTCAATATTCCAGGTTCACCAGCTGAGCAGGAGAGGACACAAGCAACTGATCCTCGACATGCTAGAAGGACTAGACAAAAAACTTTAAAAGAGATTCCGGGGACGTGGGTGACCGAGAAATGGGGTTTGCCTTTTTGGGGTGCTATCTATAAGAGTGCCGTATCAAGGTAATAAGTACTGTAGGAGCAAGTGCTAGGTTTAACAGATAGAGAAAAGTCTACTTGGAGTCAAGTAGAGATGATCTTTTTAGGTATTAGAGAAAGTGCTAGTAACAGGGATGCTTAAAGGCAAGATTGAAAAGAATGCACTCTGCAGTGTGCACTAGAAGTTAGATATGAAAGTAGGTAACTTGAGTTTTACCTGTTTAAAAAGTTAAGGTTTAGTGGAGAGTTACTATTTTTAAAACAGTAAGATGGACTGAAAGGGGTGGTTACTTTTGTATTTTGGTGCTATGAAATACTGTAGGATGGCCAATAAATTTAAATAATTGAACGGGTGGGATTTCAAAAGTGATGGTTTTGTGATTACTCACATAAGCCAGTGAAAGTAGAGAGAAATGAGATATATGGTCAGATTAACATAAGAGGCGGGCAACTAGAAAGACAGTAGTATTTTTCTGCCTGACTCAGAACAGAGAGAGCTGTGGTCTCTTTTGAAGTTTTAATATGCTGTTAGAACAGAATGCAAGCAAAACACAAGATAAAGAAAACAAACTACAGTATTCAAAATATAGAAAGGCAATACAGAAATACAAAAAATAACAGCAAACTAACCTTTCCTTCACAGCAAAGTGTAGCAGAGTCTGGATGAGCCTTTCTGGTAAAGCTCTGAAATGTTTTAGTTTACTCCTTAAATAGAAATTTTAGTTCCTAGCTCCACCCCCTCTGTTAACAAGTGATTAACCTTAAGTGACCTCTTCTGTCTTATGAATGAGTCCTTAATTAATCAGTTCTTATTTCTGCCTGACTCAGAACAGAGAGAGCTGTGGTCTCTTTTGAAGTTTTAATATGCTGTTAGAACAGAATGCAAGCAAAACACAAGATAAAGAAAACAAACTACAGTATTCAAAATATAGAAAGGCAATACAGAAATACAAAAAATAACAGCAAACTAACCTTTCCTTCACAGCAAAGTGTAGCAGAGTCTGGATGAGCCTTTCTGGTAAAGCTCTGAAATGTTTTAGTTTACTCCTTAAATAGAAATTTTAGTTCCTAGCTCCACCCCCTCTGTTAACAAGTGATTAACCTTAAGTGACCTCTTCTGTCTTATGAATGAGTCCTTAATTAATCCGACTGTTGTGGACAATGCCTTCCCACAGTCGACGGTTGTGTTTCCACCTTTTCGACTGGCCACAGTGTGACATTTGCGGTGAACACAGCACATTTTACAGGCCGACACATACCCATGGTCAGTTCGGCAGATAGAACTTACAATTCATGCCTATATCTAAGCTTAGTCTTGTAGCATTTCGGTGGCTTATTCTGTTTCTTCTGCCATTTATGGAATATACGTACGGAGAAAAACTGTTTAATGCAACTATTACATGACGTCTGAGGAATACTTATGTCCTATAATCTCTGGACATTTGCTATGTTTACAAGTTTGTGTCTGGACACATCTGCCCACAGGGGGACTGTCGCTCGCAAAGTGGGACAGGTGCTAATCTTAGTCGACGGTACGGATCATACTGTTCCTTTCAGCCTACATGTGTCCTTATTGTTGTAGCTGTTTATATGCTCCTTCTGTTTCGTTTACATGCGTATTCTTTTTCCTATCACATTTGGTATGAGGAATGCGGACATACCTTTTGTACATGACTATTACATCCCTTGTGGGATATGATTCGGACATACGGTCACTACATATTTCTACATTTCTCCTCGTGTATTTTGTTATGGACACATCTGCACAGCTCTGTACCCTCCCTCACATTATGGGTCAGCTGGCGACCCTCTCCATTGGGCTGGACATACCTCCCGGTGGCGCGCTAAAATATGATACGTTTCACTTCCACATGGTATAGCTATCAACACTACATTGGACTACGGGCACACGGTTTTCATGTCATTTGTTCAAGGGTAGGGACCCGTTATTCCCTGCCATGCATTTGTATTTGCTTCTTCATTTTCTGTTCGCAGGGACTATCTTGCATGCTTTGCAAACGTTTCAGTATCCACAGACACTGATAGGTGCGATTACTATTGCAGGCGGAACATAATATTCAGCAGTTTAGATTGCTCCTCGACAGCCGACATTGACACGCCTCCCTGCGCAACTCCGATACGCCCCATGCACTCGCGCACGTTTCCTATGCAGGTGGTTGTGGCGGCTGCGCGCCTTCATTAATATACATATGGCGCGAATACTCCATATATACGCTGCATGGCCGGCGCAAGCGCCGAGCTTCATGAATCCCGGGGCAGGTTTATCTTCGTATTTAAACAGAATTTGGAGCATCTGTATCTCCATTTTCCACAAAATTGTTACTCCTCTTTTTTAAATTTAAGAGAAAAATGAGATAAAGTTATACAAGTGTTAAAGTTTCAAAATTGAGTGCCCATTTCTTGTGAAAAATTTGTTTCCTGAAGAAATAAAACATATAAAACGTGAGGTTTATTAAGTTTTAGATATTTTTGTAAATTGGCCTTCTTTTGGGATTGTTTAGATCATTAACATTTAATGGCAATAAGTTTATTTCCATATTTTAGAACAAAGTGATGTATTATGTTTAATTCTAATCTTATTAATATATTTATGTAGCTTACGGTCTCAGGCAAAAGAAAAATGTTCTGACATTAATAAAATAATATATTGTTTTCCTTAAAATCCTACTCATGGAATAAATATTATTCCTAACCCACTTCTGAGAAAACTATTTCTCAGGACTAACTCACTCCCAGCACTTAGGTGTTTAAAAAGTATTCAAATAACATGTTGGGAGAGCTCTGCTTTATTAGACAAGTATTATGGAAACCTAAGTAAAATTTCAATTTATGTATAATTAGCTCTGAAGGAAAAAAAAAAGAAAAAGAGAAAAAAATATAAAACAGTGGTAACAGTTCTATGTACATTTCTAACCTAATGATATTTTCCTTCTTTTCTTATAGTCACATAGATCATCTCAAATTTCTACAACATACACAAAAAAAAATGAGGGGCTCCTCTCCAAAGGTCAGGCTTGCTGCTATACCATGGAACAAAAGATTAAAGCCACCAGACAACCAAGCTGATAAAAACACTTTTATTAAAACCAAGTAGAGTAAATCAAAGATATGCGCTTTTCGGATATAATCCTTTCATCAGATGACTCATTCAATACAACATACAACATTTAAAAGGAATTAACAACTAACGATGTTTCAATAACAAGGCTTCTGCCTTTCCAAGGTGGGATTAAGAGGTACTACTCCATTCAAACCTGGGGCTTTGTCAGCCCTTAGCTCAATGATCCACTCAGTCTCATTGAACTCCATTAAATTCACTAAATCTCCACCTCTAGTAATTAATCTCACAACTTGCAGCAGCATAAAAATAAATGTGTAACCCACATTAAATACAACATGTTGATATACAGCATTGTGAACATTACCTAAGTGTATAGCTGATAGATGCTGCAAGATGCTTTCCTTTAAATGGCAATTCATTTTGCCTACATAGAACGAGCAACAGTCCTTACACTTTGTCAAATTCAGAATGTAGTATATTTGTCTATCTGTATATTGTCTAAAAGAATAACATTTACCATTTACAGGATGAACAAAAACATGTTTCATGATATATGGGCATGCCCTGCAATCACTACATGCAAATATTCCTTGTTGCTGGGAATGTGTTGTAATAATCATATTTTGATCATCGCAAAGTAAGTTTTTTTAAATTCCTGTTATGCTTCAAACTAAAGGAAGGTGTTATTCCTACTATATTCCTAAGTTTATTATCCATTAACAGGATTTTCCAGTTACGCCTAATAATATTGCAGATACCCCCTATGTTATTACTATACTTCAGAATCACACGCGGTCTATAGTTATAGATTATTCAGGTGCTGAAACATAAACAATAATTAAATATCTAATGTCATTTTTCCTATGAAGCAGTTTGAATTTTCTCTTCCACTCAAAAGTGGCATCTATAGGAAATATAACTGCCACTGGGGGATACAATAAAACAGTGACCTAAAATTGTTTTCATGCATTTTTGTATAAACAAAAGGTTGACATACACAAGTGTTTTTCAAATGTCATTTTTCCTTTCTTTTTCTCTCTTTGTCTCTCTCTCTCTCTCTCTTTCCTTTTTTTTTCCTTTTAGTAGGATATCTCTAAACTGTATCAGTGCATCATTGTACAAAGCTGAAAGAAAGCCATTGTCAAGCGTATCGCAATGAAACACTAAAGTACTAACTCCCTTGCCCAACATTTCCTAGAATTTATAAGCTCAAATGCCCTGGATCAACTGGTCAACACTCCCTCCAGAGGTGACAACATATTGGACCTGGTCATCAACAACATAGGCGACCGGTGTTCCACACCGGAAGCCAACCCCTCGCTGGTTAGATCTGACCATAAACAAATCACTTTGGATATCTACATTCCGCCCCCATCCCCGGACAAGGAAACCACCATGAAAAACTTTTCAAAAGCAAACATCACATTACTTAAGACCAAGGTGGAAAGTTTCAAAGCCCCCATGCTAAAGGATAACGCTGTCCAAACTGCAAAATCCTTCACAAATGCATTCTATGGGCACCTACAAGAATGCATGGATCGTGCTATCCCAAGCAAAACCAAGACTCACTCCTCCAAGAAAAGGAAACCAGTCTGGTGGACCCCTGCCATAAACAAGCTATACAACAGAATGAGGAACCTAGTACAGAAAAGATTAAAATCCCAGGAAGGGAAGACATCCCTGATCAGTATTAGCAAGAAACTACGATCCCTCATAAAATCATCCAAGGCGAGCTTCGAAAGAAAAATTGCCAAGGACTCCAAAGATAACCACAAGGCATTCCTTAGCTATGTCAAGAATCTAAGTGGCAATGCTCAGATCTGCTCGGAGTTAGTGCAGAATGGCATAAAATACATTGAACTGACAGATATCGCCAATATCCTGGCAGACAGGTTCAATGCAAACTTCAGCCCCATCTCACCCCCAAAAGGACCCATAACCATACCAGAAGACTGTAGACCCCCTGAAATCACAGACACTCAGGTTAAAACAGCCCTCTCCAAAGCCAAAAACACAGCATCAGTAGGACTGGATGGTGTCCCAGGCTGCATCCTACACAAGCTCAAAGACAAACTAACCCCTCACCTAAATATACTGTTCAAACTCAGCCTCTTCACAGGCTATGTACCCATAGAGTGGCGCACAGCAATGGTTATTCCACTCCACAAAGGTGGAGCCACAACAGACCCCGGGAACTATAAGCCTGACTGCATGGTCTGCAAGGCTATGGAGCGGATCATCATGGAATTCATTAACAGAGACATTGGGAACCCCCAAACACTGGACCCTACCCAGTTCAGCCTTAAGGGAAGATCATGCCTCCTAAACCTGCTGGACTTCTTTGAGACAGTTACCAAGGCTATAGATGAGGGAAAGGTGGCACACACAGCCTACCTAGCTCTCGCAAAGGCCTTTGACACCATTCCCCATTCTGGTATTATAGAAAAGCTCACCAGCCTGAACATAAACCCCTACATCACAAGATGTGTTGCCAACTGGCTCATGGACAGAACCCACATGGTGAGAGTTGCGGGAGCTAGGTCCGACTCTAAACCAGTTACAAGTGGCGTTCCCCAGGGCTCAGTCCTAGGACCCCTCCTGTTTGGCATATACTTCTCAGAGGTACAGGCAAGTACAGGAGGACCATGGCTGACCAAGTTTGCAGATGACTGCAAACTAGGGGCTCTAACTGACTCTCCAGCTGACACAGACATCCTCCAAAAAGGGTCTCACTGAGACGGATATCTGGTGTCAAAATCATGGCCTCAAGCTAAATGCCAAATAGTGCATAGTCATCCCCTTTGGAAAAAACAAAGTACCCACAAACTACCACATAGGTTGTAGTCCCCTAAATACAGAAAACATAATAAGGGATCTGGGGATCCAAAGTAGATAGTAATCGCTCCTTTGATAATCACATTGCCAAAGTGGTTAGAAAATTCTTCTATGTGGCCCACCTAATCAAAAAAGGGTTTGCATCCAGACCAAAAGAGGTCATTGTGCCCCTCTACTCATCGCTCATCAGACCCATCATAGAGTACAGCACCCCATTTGGGATGTACCTTACAAAACACCTGCAACAGCTGAAAAGACCACAGAAGTACCTCACCAAGAGGATCACTGGCATCAAACAGATGCCTTATGAAGCTTGACTCAAGAAACTCCAGCTGTACTTGGTTGCATACTGCCTACTTAGAGATGATCTCTGCCTGACATACAAGGCCATGTCCAACCCAGAATTGATGGACATGCTCCACCTACAGAAAACCTTATCCCCTCGAGCCACATGCCCTAGGAATATAAACCTCACCACAACAATAAATAGGACATGCTGGAGGGATAGATTTCTGTCCCAGAGACTTTCCATGCTTTGGAACAAGATTCCAATCTACATTAGGCACAGCTCCTTGCTAACGCTCTTCAAGAGAAACCTTGATGAGTGGATGGACAGAGGCACAAGGAACTAATCTAAGGGGGCGGCGAAAGCCAACACATTCTGGCTAGACTTATAAATGCCTTTGGGTAGATAGCCTAGTACGTACCTATGAACCTATATGAGAGTTATTTGCTACTAAAACTTTTCTGATGATTTATGAATGCATATTACATCTTTAATAAGCAATTTTACAAACTGGAAGATGTGGATATTTGATAATACCTAAAAGTGTTATACTCCCAATTATATATGATAGTAAACTAGAAAAACATGCCATTTTAAAAGGGTTATGGAAGGCTTTATCATTCATCGGCTAAGATCTAAAAATATTATGCAGAGTCCATGCGATAAACACTCCATCCCCAATATGTATCCTGCACACAAAGAGTCTGATCCACCCACAACATTCACAAAAAGGAAGTATATAATCTGTATGGTTGTCCTTAGTGAGAAGTAGTATCTTACTCTTCCTAAATTATATTCATCACAGTGTCTCAATGAGATTATGCAGATGAGCTGATTTGAGTATGATAATCTGAGCCATGGCATACTAAAAAATGACATCTCAGGTTTACTAAAAATTGTCATTACATGGAAAATAAAAAGTTGGGCTCACAGTATAGAGGAATTTTAAGCAGAAGTTGGTGGTATAGATGGGTGACAATAACTACCTATTCATAAACTTCAGTGTGATGGTGAATGTAAATGTGGCCTTGTTTTGCTCTCTACAGAACAAATGGAAGTGGTAGTAGAAGAGAAACAGTTTTGTTCAGGTACCACATGAAATATCTTCCATCACTCAACGTGTTCATCAAACTGGGATAGAAAACTTAAAATTAATAAAAAACACCATTGGAAGTGGATTGTATCCAGCTAAATGGAAAACATCACCAAAAGGTCTTTGTTTTAGTGGGTTGGATGTCAAAACACTGCAAAAAACAAGGTGTTATTTTGTTCTAGAGATCTGCAGACATTTTGAAGCTTCTGCTAGTATATAAAAATTGTATTATTTAAATAAAATAATAGCCCAACCTGTAATGCCCACATCAATCCAAACAAGTGTATAAAAGATAATACATTTGTCTTGCAATTTATACAGATATCCTTCTTCTTCTTCTTTCGGCTTTTTCCAGTTAGGGGTCGCCACAGCG
The DNA here is from genome assembly GCF_019279795.1 of Protopterus annectens. Taxonomy (NCBI): domain Eukaryota; kingdom Metazoa; phylum Chordata; order Ceratodontiformes; family Protopteridae; genus Protopterus; species Protopterus annectens. The sequence goes on from NC_056732.1 coordinate 1,797,285,505, forward strand.
GATCATCTGTCTGCTCATGATTGGCAGTGGAGTTTTACAGTGTTGAGTTGCCAGCTGGGCACCCAACCTTCCACAGAAGGCACATACACGTGCACACTCACACCTAGGGCCAATTTAGAGTGTCTAATCCACCTACTGCATGTCTTTGGGAGGAAACCGGAGCACCCGGAGGAAACCCATGCGACCACAGGGAGGACATGCAGACTCCGCACAGAAGGCACCCCAGCTGAGAATCGAACCGGAGAACCTCTTGCTGTGAGGTGGCAATGCTAACCACTGCACCACCGTGGTCGCCCAATTTATACAGCTATCCTAATGCCTTAAAAAAGTGTTACTTGCATTTTTAATTATAATAGTATAACAGTGTTTGTAAATCACTATACCCCAAGTAGACTCCAAAGAATGTTTCCTCAGGGGGATAGCAAATGCTGGAGGTGTGATGGGCAAGAAAGAGGTAGCTGGGAACATATTTTTTGGAGGTGTGATGAGCTGGCAGACTTTTGGGATTCCTTGCGGGACTCTCTGTCAGAGATGCTGGGGGGGGGTGCGGATTGGACTGACTGGAGAGATGATTTGAGTTATGCTACAGAATCGGAATTACCTAGACATAGCAAAGCCTTGCTGAGTCTAATTATGGGGGCTGCCAAAAAAGCAATTACTAGAAAATGGAAATCAAAGTCTAGACCAACTTTACTACAAGTAGTGAATACAGTAACTGAGATAAAACAACTGGAATTTGGATCTTTACAAAAGGGAAGGTGCAAACTACATAGAAAAAAATGGGAATTGTGGGAAAAGTATACACAGAGCAAGAACGAGGTTTAAGTGGCAGGATTTGAATAAGCTATATAATGCTTAACTGACAATGACTAGAATATTTATTAGTGATTAGTAATGTTTACAACTACAGTTGTTTCAATGGTGTCTGTGATGTAAAGTGTTTACAACTAAAGTGATTTCATTTTGTAAGTTTTTCATTTATATAAATGTAAGATTGCCTTTGTCTCATGTGGAAATTAAATAAAGATGTTGGAAAGAAAACAAAACAGTGTTTGTAAATCATATGACTTAACATATGGACTGCACAAATTACAGGAATCACAGTCAGAAAAACTAGTAATCTAAATTTATTTTTATAGAGTTAAGCTAAAGTCTACAACAATTATACATGTATAATAAACCTAACTGTTCTAGATGAGAGAAAAAAAGAAAAATAGACTGACCTTTGCAAAATTAATTTTGCAGCAAATGGTACTCTAAACTGCATGACTCATAGGCATTCTCTACATGCATATCCTGTTTCTGTTCATCCCCATTAAGTATAAACATCTAGGTGCTAGAACAACAAGGGAAGCACTATCTATACAACTGCAGTCGTAATAACAATGATCAAGAGCAGAACCAGAAACTCAAGCATTGCAAGACATGTGATTCCCAAGCTGAATCCAAATGAAGAAACACTGTCCTATGTCATGACCCCTTTCCTGCCTCCTCCAGCAGTGTGAAAACAGTATGTTGTGTGCAAGATAACATCTCTGACACTCCACATCCCACAAAGGACACCAAAGAGGGTCACAAGCAAACACTGGGTGCACAATCCAGGAGATCACCAATAATCTTTGCCCAAAGGCATCCAGAATGCACACATGGGAAGATGCCAGAGTCAAGCAACACACAGTCAAACCCATTTAATACATTCTGATCTCATTACAGAGATCCGCGGCAACTTCTAGTTATGTGCAAAGTGGGAAACTCGCTCTTGAGTCAAGCAAGGGAGGTTTGTAGTCTTCAGCAATCTCAACAGTGAAATAAATCACCAGAAAAAGACAGACGCCATTCTCCGACCTCTAAATCAGAACACCCTCACAGCAGAACAACTATATTTATTTTAAACAACCCACAACATAACTACAAAAATCCCCCTCAACATCTGCAGAATGACTCATAAAAATCCAGAATAGAAAACAAAAGACTGGAAACAAAAAAGCAGAGTTACAAAACTCATCAGTGTCAAGATAGTTTCTGTCAAGCAGCATCCCTCCCAATTCTTCAACTGCTATCTCTCAGCAGTGATGTAATTCAAACAGGCAGGGAAGCAACTGAAACACAGTGTAAATCTATTCTATAGACCTCTCTCAGACAGCATTCTCTCAGATCCAAGTTTTCAAAACAATACCATTATTTCACCCTGACTTATTTGTTTATATCAATCCAGTCAACAGTCATTTTCACTTTTTTTCTCTCTACATTTTTCTTCTCTGCCTTGTTTATAGATAAACCTGTGACATCCAGTTAATAACCCACCAGACTACCACCAATAAATGTGACATCTAGCTATAACCCATCTGACTGCCTGAAATTAAATGATGTCCCTTACTAGCCTGGGTCAGTAACAAAGGAGCTTTAATCCTCACTACTGACTCCAATATGAGACTGTCAGTTAAACAACAGTAAATATTTCACAATTTTCCCCTAAGAGCACAACAGGAACATGCTCCATTTTCCTGGGACTGGACTATACCTCTGTCCACCCCAAATGTATTTTATTACACACTTCAGAACAATGTCTCCCAGTTTAAGACCTCCGATACACTTGCACTCAAAGCAAATTTAAATCTCACACATCCAAACACTTCTGGCAAAGCCTGACACAGATTTCCATCTGTGTCTCTTCCCCAAAATAATATGATAACACTGCCACCAATCAGAGTATCTCCATGCCCTTCTAAAGGGGTGTCCAATTATGAAAAGTAAATATTAAAGTAAATGATAGCTATGGCCAGAACAGCCAGGCCTTCAACGGGACCTGGGGAGTATCAAGCAGGTATAAGCACTCTCTAGTCTTTAAAGAAAAACACAGATTTCCAGCCACAATGTAAAGTAATGAACAACATTTAATAATAAGTAAAATGATGACAAGAATGTAAACCAATAGCTTTCAATAAACACCAGAACTCAGTCACTGGAAATGTAAAATTAAACTGCAGGATAAGAGTCCATTATTCCAAAAAACTCTATCTTAATAACTAAGCTTTCCTAATCTAATTAAAGAATACTGTCCCTGATCTAATCTAACACATAACAGCAAGGCAAAAGGCAGGCTTACAGTTTTTGGTGAGTTCTCTTTCATGGGTGTCCACTGACTGCACAGCACTATAACTGACATGAACTTCACAAAACTGCTCAGCACTTGACAAACTGTAGTCTCAACTGTCTTATTTTAAAAATAAGTCAGCTGTTTCAAAAAGTTATTTTTTGTCAATCGGCTGTTTAAATAATCACTTAGCAACCAGGAACATACTAATGATATCACTCACTGATTCTCCACAATTTATACTTTAGAATGGCCCTCTGAAACTTGTACAGTTAGACATGTATCAAAACACTGACAAGATTCTTTAAACATTCTGTTTATACAGGGAAATACTCAACATTTTAAAACATATTTACATTTCACAATTAGACATGATGGCATGCAATACAAGTTAATGTGAGAATATGCACAAATCTCCTGCCAGACATCTAACACAGATGACAGTGCTTTTATTTTCTTCACAAAGCCTCTCAAGGAAGTAGAAAAGATCTAGGTTAACTAAACCACATGCAGATTTTCAACTTCCTGATTTTAAAGCAGAACTTTTCAAAAAGGTAATAGATATTACATAATATTACTAATTATAAGCAAAGTTATGATTGCTTATAAAAAGTTAAAGTAGTAATATAGTTCTTTACTATTTATAAGCTAAGAAAATAAGTTAAAGACGCTAGTGTGTATTGCTATAATACGATATGTTCAAAACAAGAGAGAAGAGAACAATAGTAAAAGACGTAAGCAGTTCTGTGTATAACAAATATTTATGTTTTATAAGATGGAACAAAAGACGAACCACAGCTACTGAAGAGTTTTCAGTTAAAAACTATGCAAAGTACTGGTAGGCAAAACTTAAACTCACCACGACTGTTATCAGTAAAGAAAGACTTTATTTATTTTAAGGTAAGCGCTTTCGCGTATCTCCTGATACGCTTCTTCAGACCATGTATACAGTGAATGAACTTTCAGAGAATATATAGTGAAGATACAGTCAAATTATTCAATTAATTTAACAATAAAACAATCAACCCTTAAAAGGGAAACGCTTCAAGCAACATGACTATGCATGCTAAAAGCTTCATCTGAGCAACACAAATAGGTAGTGCAGAACTTTTTCTATTTATAAGAAATTTCTTAATTTAAAATTTAAATAAAGCATTAATAAAAGTATTAATAAAAAGTATGTAAGAAATCTCACTGCTTCAAATTAAGGCATATGAAAACTCATATAAAATATGCCTGTGAAATCTTAATGCACGTTAATATACAAACTAAACAGTGCAAAATTCTACAGAATTCATAGGTTAAAGTCCCTGGACAAAAAACTTAAATATTTATGCATAATATTCAAACTATTCTATGAAAAATCTTCTTATTTACTTTTAAACTATATTACTATTTATAGAAACAAAGTAATATATATGTATAGAATTTATAAAACATTATCTAATTATAGGGCTTTGTCTGCTAGCCCTATAATTAGATAATGTTTTATAAATTCTATACATATATATTACTTTGTTTCTATAAATAGTAATATAGTTTAAAAGTAAATAAGAAGATTTTTCATAGAATAGTTTGAATGTTATGCATAAATATTTAAGTTTTTTGTCCAGGGACTTTAACCTATGAATTCTGTAGAATTTTTGCACTGTTTAGTTTGTATATTAACGTGCATTAAGATTTCACAGGCATATTTTATATGAGTTTTCATATGCCTTAATTTGAAGCAGTGAGATTTCTTACATACTTTTTATTAATACTTTTTATTAATGCTTTTATTTAAATTTTAAATTATAATTTTTTTTATAAATAGAAAAAGTTCTGCACTACCTATTGTGTTGCTCAGATGAAGCTTTTAGCATGCATAGTCATGTTGCTTGAAGCGTTTCCCTTTTAAGGGTTGATTGTTTTATTGTTAAATTAATTGAATAATTTGAATGTATCTTCACTATATATTCTCTGAAAGTTCATTCACTGTATACATCGTCTGAAGAAGCGTATCAGGAGATACGAAAGCTTTACCTTTGTTAAAATAAAGTCTTTCTTCTTTTACTGATAACAGTCGTGGTGAGTTTAAGTTTTGCCTACCAGTCCAATGTTTTATAAGATCTTATTATGAGAAAAATATAGTATAATTTTACCTGGTATGATGTTCATGTGCCAAAAAGTAAATAAAAAGATAAACAGTTTACTTTAAAAGATGTTGCAAGACAAAATTATAGTAGTTTCATATTATTTTTTGACAGATGTAGCCTTGGGATCTGTATATTTCTGTTTCTTTTTCTTTCCATCTGACCAAGCATCTTTCTCTCGGGATCTTTTAGAGGTAGCCAGTCCATATCTTCTAAAAAGGAAATGATTTTATTGTTCTTGATAAAAGGAGGAGCAATTTCTTTAGTGGAAAAACATCTTAGTGCCAGTTGATTGTTGACGATTTATCTTTGCAGGAAAGATAAGTTGTGCTTTGATCTTCTTCTGTTTAAGATGTTTTATTAATGGCCATGTTTTCTTTCTTAGTTCCGTAGTCCTAAACGAACAATCATTATCACATTTGATGTTTGAATGGTCAGATTTTATTGGAGCTTTCGACCAAGCAGATTTTAGGACCAGTTCTTTATCTAAGGATAAAAGTTTGACTAAAATAGACCTTGGTTTCGATGTTGCTGTAATATCTAAATTCCCAATGGATCTGTAGGCTCTTTCTATTCCAAAAGGGAAGCTTTCTTGTAGGTTAAGTACTTTAGGTATCCATGCTGACAGAAAGGAGTCCATGTTTTCACCCTCTACTTTCTCTGGTAGACCAAAAATTCTTATATTTCTTTTTTCTATGTTTTCCAAATTATCTAGTTTTTTTACTAACCAGGAATTTTGATTTTTTTTTAGTTGATATTTGAGTTTCATTTTCTTTAAGTCTTATATCAGTGTCAGATACATCATACTCAATGTCTGAGACTTTAACTTGAAGTTGTTGAAATGATTCATAGGTTGGTACTAGGCTATCCACCCTAGCCTAGCCAAACAATTCCCCAGATATTTCTTTCCACAATATTTACTTCCCTGGACCCGTCTAGCAGGGTAACTGACGTGACCCCAGGGGGAATTTCCTATCTCCCATCCAATAGTCAAGGTTCCTCTTGAAGAGGGCCAAGGAGGCGCTCTGCTTGACATGTATGGGCAGTCTCTTCCAGAGTATGGGGAGTCTCTGGGTCAGGAACCTATCCCTCCAGCATGTTTTGTTCGTTGTGATGACAAGGTTTAGATCCCTGGAGCATGTGGCTCTGAGGGATTGGGATTTCTTTAAGTGTAGCATGTCCAACAGCTCTGGGTTTGACATAGCCTTGTATGTTAAGCAGAGATCACCTCTAAGTAGACAATAGTCGATAGAGTATAGCTGGAGTTTTTTTAGATGGTCAGCATAGGGCATCTGCTTTAGGCCTGTGAGTCTTTTAGTGAGGTACTTCTGCGGCCTTTCCAGCTGTTGCAGATGTCTTGTGAGGTACATACCAAATGGGACATTGTACTCTATAATGGGTCTATTGAGTGATGAGTACAATGGGACAATGACCTCCTTTTTTCTGGATGAAAAGCCCTTAGTGATGAGGTGTGCCACATAGAAGGATTTCCTGACTGTTGTGGCGATATGATTATCGAAGGTGAGACCACTGTCCACCTGTGTCCCTAAGTCTCTCATCACACTTTCAGTGTTTAGTGTACTGTCACCTATGTGGTAATTCATGGGTACATGTTTTTTTCGCAAAGGGGATAACTATACATTTTTTGGCATTAAGCTTGAGCCCATGGCTCTGGCATTAAGCATTTGTTTCTGTAAGGCCCTTTTCTAGAATATCCACATCATTTGGGATTCAATAATGGCTCCCAGTTTGCAGTCATCAGCCATGATTACTGAAATTTGGCAATCTTTTGCTATTGAGATGGGCCCTTTTAGGGGGTGAGAAGGGGGTGAAGTTGGCACTAAATCGTTCTGCCATGATATTGGCAATATCCTTGGGATCAGTATATTTAATGACATTCTGTTGTAGCTCAGAGCAGATCTGAGCATTGCCATTTAGATACTTGACATAACTATAGAATACCTTGTGGTTGTCTTTGGAATATTTGGCAATTTTATTTTCGTAACTAGCTTTGGAGGATCTTATGAGGGATCTGAGCTTCTTACTGAGGCTGGTAAGGAAGTTTTTTGCATCCTGAGATTTTCCTCTTTTCTGCAACAGTTTCTTCCTTCTGCTGTATAGTTTGTTTATGGCAGGGGACCAGCAGATTGGCTTCCTTTTTTTGGAGGACAGCATCTTGTTTCTATTTGGGATGGCACAATTCATGCACGAGTGGATGTGCTCATACAGTGCCTTAGTGTAGGATTCAGCAGTCGAACTTTCACCTCCCGTTTGCATGGATGCCATGAAGTTTGTCACTTCTGACTTAAGTAGCATGAAGTTGGCTTTGGAGAAGTTTTTTATGGAAGTTTCCTTACTGGGGGTGGGGGGGGATGTGGATGTCAAACATGATTTGCTTATGGTCAGACCTGACCAATGAGTTGGTGACCACTGGTGTGGAGCATCTATCTCTCATGTTGGTAATGACCAGTCTAGGATATTGGAGCCCCTGGTGGGACAATGGATTAGTTGATCCAGGGCATTGGAATTTATGAATTCCAAGAACCGTTGGAAAAAGTGTTGGTACCCGAGTATTTTTCCCAGTTAATGGCAGGGTAGTTGAAATCACCCAGTATTAGGGTGTTTGGTTGTATCTTAATATTTTCCAGTATGTTTAGAAAAGTGTCGTGAGAATCTTGGAGCATGGTGGGGAATCTGTAGCAAGCTACAATTTGGATTGTAGCCTTACCTAGTGTTAGTTGCACCTGGGGAATTTCAGATGCATTGTGTTGGGCAACTAGCCTGGAGGTGTGAATATCCTTGGTGAATATAGACACTCCTCCACCTTTTGTGTTTCAGTCTTGGTTTGGTGTCTGAAAAGTGTGGTAAGATTTGTAGCCTGGTATTGCAGGGGTGCTCTCTGGAGTCTTGAACCAGGTCTCAGTTACTACACAGATATCGAAGTTCTCCATTTTTAGGAGTGCCTCGACAGAGTGCATTTTGAGGTTTAGACTTCTAGCACTGAGTAGCATTACCTTCAGGTTTTGCATGCTTGTATCTGTTATGATGGTGGTTTTGTCCATTGAACCTTGCCTAAAAAAGGCACTATAGGGGTGGCATGAGCTTTAGCCAGTAACCTGAATCCCAGGGGTGACAGTTTGTTGATCATGTCATCCCAGGCAGACAGATACTGGATCCCGTTTGAATGACACCAGAAGCTTAGCCAATTGTTGAAGTCAATCATGTTGTCCTTATACTGTGGTATCATTCTGGGCAAAGGCAAGATGCAACTCAGGGCTAGGGTCATACCTGCCTGGGCCACATAATCCGAGAGCTCTTCCATGTCTCTTTTCATGTAGTCCAGGGAGGTACATCTCAAGTCATTCACTCCAACATGGACAATGACAGAGTCATTTTTGTACTTGTTGTGGAGTGACTTGAGTGCATGCATTATGTGGTGGATCCTGGCACCCGACAGGCAGCTGACTGTAATTTTCTTCTTACTCAGCCTGGTGAGTGGGACATCAGTGTGCCTGACTATAGAGTCATCTATGACTAAAGTGTTGGGTACATTGTCCTGCCTTAGGGGCGGTTGTTGGGTGGCACACTGGTGTTGTGAGCTATGTGTCACTTTGGTAGTGACTGGTGTTTGTCAGTTTCAGAGGTCCTTGTTGCCTGGGCAGGTTAATGTTAAGGGCCTCTGCATATGTGGGTTTAGTGTTGCTATGTGTGGGTGTTGATGGTGTGATTTTTGTGGGTTTTGAAAGGCTATGAGTTGCTTGAGGTGTAATGCAGGTGTTAACCTTCTCCTCTTGACTGTCTAGCACAATCTTGGTTGGAGATAGCTTTGCTTCCAGTTTGACTATGTAAGTGCATCTCTCACAAGTTGTAGTGTTGGGTGGTAGGAGGAGAGGGTTGTCTGTGTACATGAGGCAGTTGCTGCATTGCCCCAGTATGCTCAGATTGCCCAGGTGGACAGGAGAAATCACTGGAAGCTGACTCTTTGACATGCCTGTTTAGGTGCTTTTTTGTAAAGTACAAGAGCTGTTTTCCCATACCTTTGCAAGGTACTTTGCAATTATAGGCTGTTTAATTCCTACAATTAATTTCTCCTTATTAACAAGGAGAGTTGAGGGCTTGCATCAGTTTAAGGCTTCTTAGTGCTTTCCAGCAGGTTCTAGAGCAAGTGCTAGTCACAGGGGTTCACATTTTAGAGCTACTACTGAGAAACCAGCTAGTTCTAAGGGAAAATTTGAAAAGCAAACTTTCTGGCACATGGAATAGTTTAACTGTAGCTAATTCATTGAATATATTTGTTTTATTCTGCTCTCTGTGAGTTCATGTAGGTTTTGTTGAAAATCATCGATTTTAATAGTTAAGTCTTGTAATGCTGATGTCACTTGATGTAGTTTTGTCTTGATAGCAAAGTCAGAATGGTTACTTTTTGAGTTGCTCATCCTTCAGTGATTTACATTAAACTTCCCTTAAGTATTTTGACAGGAAAATTGCTTCCAAAATATTTAGAAAAGTGTTGAGATTGAAAATGATGATTAGTTATTTTTTTTCTGTCAATAATTTTAATAAAATGCAGAGCTCTGAGAAGCTGTTAACTCTGTGCCATCTAGGCTCTGGCCACCCACACAGTTAAGACTCCTATGCATAGCACAAGCAGAAACCTATAATTCAAAGTGGAAAGGGATGATGAAGAAATGGGGGGAAGCTCAAGAAACAAGGTAATAATGGAATCTTGGATGCAAACCTAATAACAATAATTATACAGAATATTATATTCATAAAGCAGCAGAAAGTCTTCTAATACCTAAGCCAAAACAGGAATGGAGAAAGGAGATTTTGTCAATAGGGATGACTGCAATTAGGGATACAGACAATATGCAAGAAGGGGCTGGAATTTATTGGAGAAAACTGGCAAAGCAACTAAGGTGTTGGGAACAAATAACTAGAGCGGGAATGGTAATAAAATGAGAAGATGCCAAGAATTTATTTGAACTACTGCAGGTTAGAGATTGATATCAATCCTTGATAGGGAAGGCAGAGTATAGACAAAGAGAAAGAAATAGAGATGTCCTAAATGAAATACCGGGTAGAGTTTTTAGTAGAATCTAGAACAGAAGATGCCATTAAAACAGGAATAATTAGTAGAGCATATAAAATATTGCATAACTACAAAAATCAGAGATTATAAAGGACTGGATAAACAATTTACAAAGAAACAATGGGGCATAAATGTATGTATCTCAAATATACAATAAAATCTATCAGATTTAGAATTTTTGTATATCAGTGTATTTTACACCCCAAGTAGACTCCAGAGAATTCTTCCTGAAGTAGACAGCAACTGTTGGAGGTGTGATGGGGAAGAAAGAGGTAATTGTGAACATATTTTCTGGTAGTGTAATGAGTTGGCAAACTTTAAAGATTGCCTGCAGACTACTCTGTCAAAGATACTGGGTGAGTAAATCGTTGTGACTAGGGAAATGATATTTCTGAGCTATGATTCAGAATCAGAACTGTGTAGACATAGGAAGGCCTTGCTGAGTCTAATTATGGTAGCTGCAGAAAAAATAAATAAAAAATTACTAGAAAACGGAAATCAAAGTTTAACTGTACTAGAAGTAGTGAATATTGTAACACAGATAAAATAACTGTAAGTGGGATCTTTAGAAAAAGGTAGGAGCAAATTACATAGGAAAAAATGGGAATTGTGGGAAAAAGAAGTTATGTACTCACCATAATGTTCCATCTGTGTTATCCATTTTCATTCTTCCTCAACAAGTGGGTTTGAATCTGACCATTTGATCCAACTTGGCCACTTTTTACAAGCTTGTCAATAATGAAAGCTCTCAAGCTCCTCCCTTACCCATAATGCTCTAGTCCAGTACCATACCTCAGGTATTGTTTGCTGCTCTTTTGGTTATTAGTAACTTAGAAGCAATCATAATATGAGAAACCAATACCTGGAGTTCAAAGGCAAGAACATTGGCTCCTTTTGTATCTTCTCATCCTTCCAGAAGTTACAAGGAAAATAGTAGGGGGTTGGAGGGAGGGAAGTTGAGGAAGAATAAAAATGGCGTCCCCAGCTACATGAATCCCAGCAGGATCTAAAGGAGGATATTCCTGAGCACTGTTAAGACAATGGATGCTTTTCCCCTCAAGATTAAGTCCAATTTGTAATGAGTAATAATGGTATGGGGATTAGCCCAAGTTGCAGCCGTACAGATATCAACCATGGAAGATCTGGATAAAAATACTTATGAAGTTCCCATGGACCTGGTTGAATGGGATCAGTTTTAATAAGGATACACCCAATCTGTTATAAACAAAGGAATTGCAATCAGTTAACCATTTGGCTAAAGTTACTTTGGTAATCGGTTTGCCCAATTTTGATTCCACAAAGGAGACAAATAATTGATCTAATTTTCTTAAATTTCCATTCTCTGCAAATACAAGTATAACTGTCTATGAACATCTAACAAATGTAACATGTATTTCCCTTTGTTCTTAAAAATTGGAAAGAAAACTGAATGGCTGATAGACTGCTTGATGTTGGATTCTGACACTACTTTATGAAGGAAGTATGTGTTGGTTCATAACACTACCATATCTTTATGCAAAATTAAATAAGTTGGCTTAGAAGACAGGGCTTGAAGTTCAGACACTCTTCGAACAGAAGTTATGGCCATTAAAAAGCTAGTTTTCCAGGTTAAAATTTTAGTTTACAATTCACTGATGGTTCAAATGAAGACTAAGTTAAAGCTTGTAAAACTAAATTTAAATAAGAAGGTGGAATTGGATCTTTAAAAGGGGGGTCTAAGAAGAAAGGTTCCCTTTATAAAGGCTTTGCAAAGTTTTGAAGAAGCTATAGTGAAACTGTTTAATCCTATATGAAAATTAGAAAGGGCAGCTAGTTGAACTTTAACAGTTAAGAAGCTTGCCCCTTCATTATAAAATGCAGCCAAAAACTCAAGAACTTAAGTATTGGTGCTGAAAAAGAGTCAGTGTCTCTTTGTTCTGTCCAAATAAAAACTTTTCCATTTCCTTTTGTAAATTCTCCTAGTGGAAGCTTTATGGGAAGGTAAAATAATGTGATGTATAGGTGAGGAGAGGCTTAGTTGTCTAGCTATTAATGGAAGTGGACAAACCATGCGATCAACTTTAGGCCTGAAATATCTAGGTGAAACAGGAGATCTGGAATTAGATCCAGAATCCACTCTGCGCAAACTAGATGAGGCCAAAGAAAGGGGAACCATATCTGAGGAGGCCAATAAGGTGCAATGAGGATGACTGTGCTCTTCAATCAAGATGGCTTCTGGAGAAACATTGGGATTAGAGGAGTTTGAGAGGTAAGCATAAAGGAGACTGGGAGGAACGTGGATGAAACAGTCTCTCAGTGATTTCCCCAGTGAGAGAATCAGGGCAAAGAACCTGTTGCACTTGTTGTTGAGGGGGAATGCAAAGAGGTCTCAGAAGGTTGACCACATTGGGAGAATATCTTTTCCACAACTTTCATGTTGAGAGATCACTCATGAGTCTGAAAAAAGTGGACCTCCTCAATTTATCTGCTATTACGTTGGATTTCCCCAGAATATGCTTTGCTATTAGAAATTGATTGGATGAGACCACCCACTGCCACACTCTGAGAGTTTCTCAATGAAAAAATAACAAGCAGCAGACTGAGACTGTACAACTGTATTTATTATAATAATTGCTGAGCAAACACTTCTATCAAGATATTTTCAATTCCTCATAACAGGACTTGCTGAATAACACATGCTTCCATCAAATGTCTCTCATATAAGCAGAATGTCTGTAAAGAGAAATTAGTCTCTGTTTTTTTTACCTTTTTGATAGCAGCTCATTATACTTTTAGTGTTTCTCTGGTTTTTATGTCTGGCTTCTGTCCCTTGTTATCTTCTTTGGAAATGTTAATTTATGAGACGTCCTTGTCGTTTCCTTTTAAATGTCAGCCATTACTTTTTAATACATAGTTCTGTCAGTAACTTCTTTTTTCTTGTAACACAGTATATTTTAAGCCTCTATAATTATCACTCAATATGCCATTTACTGTTAAATAAGCCCACAACCACATGCAGTTACCAATAAGCTAAACTAAACATGATTAATATTTTCTTCTGCAAAACTGCCACATTTTTAGTTGCTGTGCTAGACATATGTACTTCTCACATGCGTTTTTAGATTACACTGTGCAGTTCAAGTCTTACATATTCTGTTACATTTCTGCATTAGAAAAATAAAATTTACTTTACACATTACTTATTAATTTCAAGCCTTGCTTATACTGTTATATTTTTGCATTGGGTAAAACATTTTATTTTAAACAATATCTATCAATCAACACAAGGGGTAAGATCCAATTCCTCCTTGTTTGTTGATGTACTATACCACTGAAATATTGTCCATCTGAATCGCAATAGTCCCGAAGGGCGAGAGTCTTAAAAGGCCTGCAATGCTAGGAGTACTGCTCTCATTTCCAGGATACTGATATGCGTGTTGGTCTCTTCAGGGGACCAGGTGCCTTGGACTTTCTTTCCCAAGAAGTCCCCCCTGACCCAATATGGGAAGCCTCCATGGTCACCATGTCTTTGGGTTGAGAAAGAATGAAAGGACAACCTTGTAAAATCTAATCTGAGTGAATCCACCACAAGAGATATTTTCAGCATACCTGAGTTATTCTGATCTGGATGGACATAGGTTGGTGCAGAATAGACCACTGAGTTGCTAGGGTCCATTGAAGAATTATCATATGGTATCTTGTTAATGGAACTAGGACTATCATGTTGGACATTGACCCCAAGGCTTGTAGAATCTATTGAGCTGATAGAGAAGAATTTTTGAATTATATTTTTGATTTGAAATCAAATAGTTTATACCCTTGGTAAAGGGAAGGAGCTGTCACTGATACCGTACTGAACAAGGCCCCTAAGAACTTTAATGTCTGAGATGGTTCTAGCTGAGATTTGTTGTGATTGATGGTGATTCCCAAAATGAGAGCAAAGTTGCAGTACATACTCTTGTGCTTTTATCAGAAGATGCCTGGTCAGAGTGGTTATGAGCCAGTCATCCAACTATGGAAACACCCAAAACTCAAGCAGTCTCAAGTAAGTTGCTACTACTGCCATGCATTTGGTGAACACCCTGGGGACTGTAGTGAGGCAAAAGGGCAGGGCTCTGAATTGGTAATGACTGGCTCCCAGATAGAAGCGTAGGTATCTTCTGGATCATCTGTTTATTTTTATATAATAGTACAGATCCTGAAGATCTACTGAGCACATCCAGTAATTCTGGTGCAGGAAAGGCAAAATGGACTGAAACATGACCATCCAGAAATTCATGTATTGAACTGATTTGTTCAGATTGCTGAGATCCAAAATTGGTCTCCAGTCCCCTGTATTCTTCTGGTCTGGGGGGACCTTTTGGATGACTCTTTTTTTCTAGCATCTTTTTTATTTGCAGTACTGCTGCTTTCCTCTAACTGGCTGAAACTTTGGGAAAAGGGTATTATATAACCTCGGGAAATAATTCTCGCCACCCATGTATCTTTTGTAATGTCTAACCAGGCTGTTTGATGCAGGGATAGATGACCCCCGACAGACTCCAGAGATGGACAATCAGGCCTCTTTTCAGGAGCGCTGGCAGGATCTGTCAGAGAAAGAGGACTTAGAGCCTTGATTCTGCTGGCCTCCTCTACTGTGTGGGTGGCAGCTTCTATTAAATTTCCCCCCTCTGCCCCTTATGGAACTATTTCCACATGTGTCATGGAAAGGACGCTGGGATTTTCTGTTGACCACCTTGCTGATTCCTGGAGAAGGTTTTTTAAGGAGTCAAAAAAGTATGGCTGCTGCAGACAGGGTCATACCATCCTGCTCACACCTGGATAGTGTATCTTTAACTTTGGGGATAAACAAAGAACTTCTGTCAAAGGGAGCATTGATGAAGGAGGACTTGAAGGGCTCTGCAAAATCATACAAGCACATACAAGCATGTCTCCTAATAGAAATGGAAATGCCTGAACCTGTCACCCTTGAAGTACCTTCAGCTGCATGTAAAATCAGCCTCATGGGTGAATTCAAAATGGACTGTAGGGTAGCCATCTGTGAGGCAATAGATGTCTCATGTCAGAAGTGATGGTCCCATAGAGTGATTTGGATATTTCTTTAATAAAATCCCTCTGAAGTCTGAAGAAGTGTGCCAAATAATTCAGTGACCTGAGTGCAAAATTCACTGAAGCATATACATATTTCCCAAATCTGTTCAATTCCATGGACTCTCTGTTAGAAGTTTCCTTTTAGTAGCTGCTGCTACAAGCATGGCATCTACTGATACTCCTTTGTTCCAAAATTTTCTTCCCTTTGGTGGTGCCAGGATCTTGTCTGGTCTCTTGGGGATTGGCTCAACAGCATCACGTTCCTACTGATTGCTGTTGGGAAAGGTTATCAGTAGACCAACCATCCCTTTGCTTGAGAATCTCCAGAATGTCTCCAAAGGAGATGTCATCAGGTGGAGATCTTGGGGACCCTTCACCCTCATCAAAATTGGTATCTTCTGTGACCAACTCAAAAGGAGATTTTAAGTGCCTCCTCTTGTATTTTCTCTTCCTAGAGACTTCTTCAGTGGGATGCTCTGAAGAAGTATCACAAGATATCAGTATACCCTGCTGGGTAACCTGGAGACTTTGGGCTAGCTTTCCCTGTGGAGTAGAGGGTTGAGGTTCAAGGCACAAAGACATCTGAGATTGGGAAGAGGGAGCCAATGGGGGGGGGGGCATCCTTCCTCTACAAGAAGAAAACACTGGCTGCACTACCTCAACGGTAGACTGCCTCAGGGGGAGAAGGATGTCAATGGTGATGGGAAGACATGCTTCCATACCATCAGCTCCCTCTGATCTAAAGGCAGCCCACCAGAAGCAGAGGTTGGAGCCAAGCTGTCCAAAACCGAGGTTCTGAGGAGCAGAGATGACTCCGACAATGTCAGAGTCAACTCCAGCACCTGGGACCCAGCAATGGCAGTATGGCTTTGACACGCTTGGAGCTGGTCCACTCAGAAAAGGTATCAGAGGACAAGATACAACAATCTTCAGATCCAACACAGATAGCTGCAGAAGTGTAAAGTTTGCAACTAAAATTATGCCAATATGGTTTGTGATGTAAAATGCTTGCAACTAAGATTATGTCAACATGGTTTGTTTTCATTTATATAAATGTATGATTGTCTATGTCATAAGTGATAATTCAATACAGATGCTTCTTGTTTATAAAAAAAGGAACAGAAATTCCTACAATACTGTTCAATCTCTCCAGAATGAATTGAAGGAAGTGGCAGGAGGGTGAGAATCTGAGTATGAATGAAAATGGACAACACAGACGGAACACTATTGTGGCTGCATAACTTTTTAATCTGATGTTGTCATTTTCATTCATTCCTCAACTGATGGGACAGAGTCCCCAGCTACCTGAATCCTAGCAGGACTCTAAGGAAGGATATTCCGGAGCACTGCCAAGCCAAAAACAGTTCTTCCTCTAGAGATGAGATCCAGTTTGTAAGGTGTCTAAGTGGTCGAATCCGAGTTCATTGGATGCAGAAAAACTAAACTTTTGCATCTGACAGCTTCTGAATAAAGACAAGATGACTGGCCCAAGTTGCAGCTGCACAAATATCATACAAGGAAGTTCTATACCAAAAGGCTGAAGAAGTCACCGTAGACCTCATGGAATGGGTTCTTGGAAGTTTTGGTAAAGGCAAATCCATTTTCCTATAGACAAAGGTAATACAATCAGTTAACCATTTAGCCAAAGTAACTTTAGATACTGGTTTGCCTAATTTGGTAGCAGAAAAAGAATCAAACAATTGTTGAGATTTTCTTAAGTTCTTGGTTCTTTGAAGGTAGAAGTGTAGTTGTCTGTGCACATCCAATAAGTGTAACATATATTTGCCTTTGTTAGAGAAGTTTGAAAAGAAAACTGTGAGTTTAATGACCTGATTAATATTAGATTCAAAAACTGCCTTTGGTAGAAATGATGGATTAGTTCATAGAGATACCCTATCCATGTGAGAAACTAAATAAGGAGGTTTAGAAGACACATCTTGGAGTTCAGATACTCTTCTGGCAGTGGTAATAGCCACTAGAAATGTGATGTTCTAAGATGAAAATGTAAGGTCAGTTTTGGACAATGGTTCAAAAGAAAGTTGAGTCAAGGCCTGAAGCACAATATTTAAGTCCCAAAGAGGTGTAAGATCTTTTAATGGGGTCTAAGTAGAAAAGATCTTCTTAGAAAAGCTTTGCAAAGCTTAGAGGAAGTTAATGTAGAGTTATTTACTCCCAGATGAAAGTTGGAAATAGCTGCTAAGTGGACCCTAGTAGTAGAGAAACTAGCACCTTCATTGAAAATTGTGTCTAAAAAGTGAAGGACATTTGGAATAGGTGCTGAAAAGGGGTCTAAGTTTTTTTTCATTAGGGCCCAAAGAGCAATTCGTTTCCATTTATTCTTGTACATATTTCTGGTGGAAGCCTTATGGGAGGATAATAAAATGTAATGGATGGAGAAGAAAATCCTGGGCTGTCTACCAGACAACAGTACTGGAGGAACCATGCAGTCATCTTGAGCCCGATATGTCTAGATGAGTCATGTCTGTCAGGTGAGACAGGAGGTCTGTTGTTGGATCCAGAATCCAGGCTGGATGTAGAAGATGAGGTCAGAGGAAGGGAAACCAGATATGACAAGGCCAATAAGAGGCAATGAGGATAACTGTACTCTTCAACTGAGATACTTTCTTTAGTAATATGGGAATGACGGGTAACGGGGAATAAGCATAAAGGAGACCAGAGGGCCAAGCATGAATTAAAGCATCACTCAGTGACTCTCCCAGTAGAGGGATGAGGGCAAAGAACCTTCTGCAGTTACTGTTGAGGGAAGAAGTGAAAAGATCACAGCATGGCTGGCCCCATTGACAGGAAATTCTCTCCACACTGATATTGAGAGACCACTTGTGAGGTATCAAAATGGACCTGCTTAACTTGTCTGAAATTAAGTTGGATTTCCCTGGGATGTATGCTGCTATTAGAAATTGACTGGAGGAGATCGGCCATTGACAAACTCATAGCTTCTCGACAAAGAGTGTAAGATCTGATTTCTCCTTGCTTGTTGATGTACCAGACTAGTGACATATTGTCCATATGAATCACAACTTTCCCAGTTGGAAGTGTGTCTTGAAAAGCTTGCAACACTAGGATGACAGATCTTATCTCCATGACATTGATATGAAACTTGGCCTCTTCGGGGGACCTTGCGCCTTGGACTGTCCTTCCCAAGAAGTGCTCCCCCCATCTAAACTTGAGGCATCCATGGTCAACATGGCTGTGGGTTGGGGAGAACAAAAGAATGGTCTTTGTGGAGCTGATTGGAATGGATCCACCACAGAAGGTATTTCTCACACATTTGAGTGACTTTGACTGGCATGTATAATGGCTGTTGAAGAATGGACCATTGGGTTGATAGAGTCCATTGAAGGATTCTCATATGAAACCTGCCCAGTGGGACAAGGGTGATTGCCACTGCCATGGAACCCAAGGCTTGAAATATCAATCTAGCTGGAATGGAAGAATTATGAATTATTTTGCTGACTTGGAATTCTATGGTGTCTGTTTGATAGAGAGGGAGGGGAGCCATTTGAGAGACTGTAGTGAAATGAGCACCAATGAATTCCAGATGCTGAGTCAGCGTGAGTTGAGATTTGTTGTAATCAATTGATATTCTCAGATGAGAGCACAAATGGAATAAGTAGTCTCTTGTTTGAATCAGTTGATGCAGTCAGGAGCCAGTCGTCTTGATAAGGAAACACTCAGAATCCAAGCAATCTCAGGTGAGCTGCTACAATTGCCATGCATTTGTTGAACTCCCTGGGGGTTGTGGTGAGACCAAAGGACAGTGCTTTAACTGGTAATGATAGACTCCCGGCCAGAAGTGTACATATCTTCTGGACTGCCTGTCCATTTTGATCTGATAGATCTTCAGGATGCATACTATTGAGCACATCCAGTTGTCCTTCGGCAGAAATGGCACAATGGACTGAACAGTGACCATCCAGAACTTTGCATACTGAACAAACTGGTTTAATTTGCTGAGATTAAAGATTGGTCTTAAGTCCCCTGTCTTTTTTTTGGTTAAGGAGAATCTTGAGTAAGTTCCTAATCCTCTCTGGTCTGACTTTTTTTCTAGCAGATGTTTGATTTTGAGAGAAGCTGCTTCCCTCTGATTGGATGAAACATCGGGAATTTTCTTTTAAACAGTCAGAAGGGGTTGGGAAAATGGCATAATACAACCTCTGGAAATTATCCTCCTCACCCATGAATCTTATGTGATATCTATCCAGGCTCTCTGGTGCAGGGATAAATGACCCCAAACTGCCTCAGAGATGGGTAGTTGGGCCTCCATTCAGGAGCGGTGATAGGGTCTAGCTGAGAAAGAAGACCCCTGGTTGTACAGACCACCTCTGCAATGAGAATGGTGTTCCTCTGTTGGAGTTTACCCCTCTGCCCCTGGGAGAAATATCTCCACATGACTCCTGGAAAAGACCCTGGGACTTTTAAACCACATCTTTCTGCCACCTCACTGGTTTCCAGAAAAAGACCTTTGAGGGGTAGAAAAATGTACACCAACAACAGACATGTTCTTTCCCTCTTGTTCACACCTGGAGAGTGTGTCTTTCCCTTTGAGACCAAAAAGCAAAGATCTGTCAACAGATGCATTGATGAAAGAAGACATAAATGGTTCTGCAAAGTCACACAAATGCATCCAGGCATGTCTCCTAATGAATATGCCCGAACCTGCCACCTGTGAGCTACCTTAGGCAGCATGTGAGATTAACCTCATGGATGAATTTGATATTGACTGCAAGGTAGCCAGCTGTGAGGAAATGCTATTCCTTTCCTCAGAAGACATGGACCTCAAAAGAGATTTGGTAAGCTCCTTGATCAAATCTCTCTGAATTCTTGTAAAATGTGCCAGATAATTCAGGGACGTAAGAGCAAAGTTCGTTAAAGCATAGGCATGCTTCTAAATCTGTTCAGTGCCCTAGATTTTCTGTTAGGAGGATGGATAGAGGAACTCTGTTCAGCCAGTTCCTTTCTTGTGGCTGCCACAACCATGGTGTCAACAGGCACTCCCTTACTCCAGTGTACACAGTCTTTTAGACATGCAAGAATTTTATCTGGTCTCTTAGGAATTGGCTTGATGCTGTCCAGTTCCTTCCACTTCTGTAAAGAGACCAGATCTACAAGCTCATCGGCTGGGGGAGTTATCCAGGAGGTAGATTGGCCATACCCAAAAGTCTCCAGAAACACTGATTCTTCTTGGGAGAGGTTATTGGGAGACAAAAAAAAACATATTTGTTTAAGGAGCTTCAGGATGTCTTCAAAAGAGATGTCATCAGGTGGAAATCTGTGGAACCTTCCATCAAAAATCAGTGTCCTCAGTGAGAAATCCCTGTAGGGAATCTAAGTGCTCCCTTTTGCACATTCTCTTCCAAGGAGATTCCTTGGTGGGATACTCTGAGAAAGTATCAGAAGAAGTAACAATATCCTGATGACTTGAGGCTAGATTGGACTGGCTGTCCCAGTGGAGGGGAAGATCGAGGCTCAGGACACAAAACAGAATAAGGCAAAAGATTTCTTATCTGAAGGTGGCAAGGGTCTGTTTTCTAGGCATAGAGTAGACTATCTCCACTACCTCAAAAGTGGAGTGCCTAGGAGACACAGAAACCTATTGATATGGCACAGAACCCTCTCTGATCATCAGCTCCTGCTGCCCCAACAGCAATCCAACTCCACCTGAGGAGGAAGTCAGACCCAAGCTATCTAATGCTGAGGCCCAAGGGGAAGAGATGGCTCTGAAAGCTTCAGAGTCAACTGAAATGCCTCTGAGGTGGTGACAATAATTCAGCTCTGTGAATCTTCCAGCTTCAGGGTGCTCAATACAGGTCGACTCAGAGGGACCATAAGAGTTGAAAGAACAAGAATCTTGTGATCCGAGGAAGACACACCTAAGGATTTCAGATCCAGTGGCTCCAAAACTGAAGGATGCATCAGAGAAGGAGAAATCAATACTGGTGTGGTTCGAGGTAGGTTCTCAAGTCCCGAGGGGTTTGGAGCCAAAAAGACTCCCAATTGCAGCTGTATCTCAAGGAATTTCTTCATTATCCTATCCATATCTGCTTCAGATAGACACCTGAAGGATCGAAAAGACGAGGCTGTAGAAGGGAGTCTAGAGTTTCTTCTGGGTGACTGCTCAAGGAAGGGAGAAGGAAGCCTGGAAGAAATAGATTCTGATGTCAGAGGGAAAGTACAGAACCATGGGGATCTTCCAGTCCATAGCTTCAGATCTAGTAAAGATGGATCTGACTTTTGCAAAATTTTGGCTGGCGACTCCAATGAAGGAGCAGAGGTCAAGGCAGAAGGGTGATCAGGAGACCTCTTATGTGTCTCTTTATCCTTGGAAAGAGCCTCACTCTTTTTGTCAGGGTTCATAGGGATTTGAGTCCCAGCAACTGAAGGAGAATATTTAGAAGGAAGGAGGCCCCTGAGAATAAGTTTTTTCTTTCGATCAGTAAGGACCAGAGAATTAAATCCCTCACATATGTTGCAATCAATGTCCAAGTGTCCAGGGCCTAACAGTAGACACATTCCCTATGGACATCAGAATTTGGGATTTTATGCCTACAGGAAATATATTTTTTGAAACTCAAAGGTTTATCTGGCATCTTGGAATCAACACTAAAAAAATAATACAAGGATAATCCTAGTAACAAACTACTAGAAGACAGATTAAGATAAATATGCATATATGTGTGTACTATCAAAATGTTGATGATTAAAAAAAAAAAAAAAAACATATTTTACATCAAAAGTCAGTGTTGAATTCATGCATATTAACTAGGTGAAAATGTCGAATCTGATGAATGAATTCAGCAGATTCAACATTTTCATCAAATATTGAATGTGATGTCCATACAGGTGCCAAGGTAACTGTAATTCCTAAATTGTAATTCCCTTTTTTGCAATGGGGCAAGCCCCTGTGTACCCCCTCCACATCCCCAGCAAACTATATATTGCATCTCTGAGATTGCACTACAGTAAGGAAAGGGATACATTTCCCAATCCGCACTGTACTGTGGTCTCTATTCAAAACATTGAGCACATATCAGCAAATGCACTGTTGCATTTGCTGAAAAGGACTCCCACTCAATTAATGCTCGGAAACACTGGAACTGGCCAACTGCCATTTGGCATTCCCATATTCACCGAACGTTAATTATATATTTTAATAGTAAACCTATGTGTGTGTGTGTATATATATATATATATATATATATATATATATATATATATATATATATATGTATACACACACACACACACACACACACACACACATATAAACAAGAAGAGTCCGAGTCAGATCCGAGTATTGAACCCATCAGTTCAGGAATGAATGAAAATGACATTGGATCTCTTTTTCTTTTCTTTGCTGAAGAGGATGTAGGCAAAGGAAAGGCAGAAATTAACTCCCTGGTAAAGCCTAGCAAATTTTCTCTGTCCATAGGAATGGACA
Source organism: Protopterus annectens (assembly GCF_019279795.1). Classification (NCBI taxonomy): domain Eukaryota; kingdom Metazoa; phylum Chordata; order Ceratodontiformes; family Protopteridae; genus Protopterus; species Protopterus annectens. The sequence goes on from NC_056732.1 coordinate 1,797,308,352, forward strand.
GGAAAAGTCATGTTTTTTCCATTTTCTTTTCCTGGGAAACTCACTGGAAGAGGACTGACACAAAGCAGGCATACAACCCTGGGGCTCAGGCTCTGTTTGTTGGGTAAGCAGTAGACATTTATCCATCTCTCTCTCTAAGACTGACAAGAATGTTTCTCCTTTGTCCATGGAAGGCAACCCTACAGCCACAGAAAACATGTTTATCCCTCCGTCCTTAGTGGCTGTTGCTGCTACAACAGAGGGAAAATAAGAAGTGGTTCAAAGACTCAAATCTGGCCAGAACAAAGTCATCCTTCAGTGCTGGCTGAGGCACAACTAAAGTCAGAATGAGATCCATAGATTCTCTAACAACTTTCCTCTTCTTGCGGATGTGGGAAGGAAGAATCAAGGAGACCTCTAACTACTCCATATGTTGAGCCAAGAAAGAAGCACTGGTAAACTTTATAACAATCATAAGGATAAGGTTGTTTTGAGGTAAGGAACACACTGACAGTCTCCAAAAGCATAATTTCCAGCCCCTAACACATAAACCCTGCAACAAAATTTAGCAAACTCTCTCAAAAATGGATAAAAAGATTGATTTTTACAGTTTCTTCATACAGGCATTCACACAGTAAAATTCACCTGACTAGTAGTGCCAGTCCAAAATGTAAATGTTTCCTAGCTAAAGAAAAAAAAACTGTCAGAGAAAAAAAAAACATGTTTTCTGTACAAAAATAATATTGTGGAAGGTTTTACCAAGTATCTGTCCAGCCGTGAAGTATCACTAGCTGACTGTCTGTCCTTTTATGGGGCTCTGCTCAAGTTCCTGACAGTTACAGTATGTGCATGGTGCTCTAAAGCTTTGAAACACTGGTGGTAGGCATAGGACTAAAAATACTGCAACAGTCATTTAATATGTTATATTGTACTATTCCTTCTAATGGTCTCTAAGATCAGATGGTAAAGAAGGAAAAACAAAGTGCTTTGCATTTTTCTTCTTTGTCTTAGGTACATCAGCTTACATGTAATGCCAAGGATCCAATCCATGGCATACCTCTATAATGGTACCCAGTACCTCATCCCTGACTAAAATTTGAGGAATGTCCTCTGGTCCCTGTGATATAACCATCTGAAGTTCTCTCTTCTCAGCCAAAACAGCTGTTTGATCAGTTGAGCAAGACATGCAAATAGGATGTAGCTTCTCAGCCTCTAATGGGGTCATGGACAGTAGGAGCAGCAACTACAAACAGACAGTCTGAGGGTTAATCAAGTGCCACAGCAGAGTAATCTATCAGGCTGGACTGTATTTGATTTTGAGCTTCTTATTTGGCTGTAAGGAAAGATTTAGAGGCTTTCCTACTATAAGAGCTCCTTTAGATATTGATTCTCAAGAAACAGTTTATAAGATAAGCAACTTGGGAGAGTTTTAGTCACAAATGACTAGCAATTCAAACACTCTTTATGAATATGAGATTGACCTAGGCAGAACAAACATTTACTGTGATGACCTCCATATGGCTTAAGCCTCCCTCAGTCACATTTTTTCTTCTTGGATGCAATGAAAAATACCAACATTATACCAAAAAGTAAGGAAAACAGGAAGAAGTCCCCAGTGGGGATACTTATTTTTCCCAACAGAATGGAAGCTAGCACAGGCCCTATAGCTGAAAAACTGAAAGACAAGCTAGTGGCAAGAAAGATCAGAGGTTTTTCAAGTCCATATGTCTCTTATACACCACTTCACATTGTCAAACTTTGGACATACAACAGCTATGTGAAGTGAAAGGAAGACTCCCAAACTTTGATATGCTGGCCGGACCTATGGAACCCTTGCCAGGATATTTCTTACCCCCCTATCAGACTTGCTATGATAATCTGGAAGACAGCAAGTCAGCTCAGTTTCACTCTTCAGGCTTCATACATTTCATCACAGCAAAATGCTGTAGTATGCAAGCTAAAATTCAATGATTTGATTTTTCTCTCAACTCTAAAACAATTTGCTGAGGATGAAGCTATAGCTAAGTTTATCAGTGATCATTCACCAATATCTGCAATCTGGTGCCACAGCAAAGTATCCAAAACTCATTTCTGCTTGTTGCAGGCAGATGACAAATTTTGGCACAAATGTTCATCAATGTCAAACAAGTAAACTATTCTCTGTTATATATGTTTGATGTGGAAGAGACTGTTATTTCATGTTAAAACCATACTTTAGGCATACGGGCACCAGTCTGTAAATATCAGATAATATAATGCCCGTGAGAGTAATCTCCTTATGATGTCATACAAGATCAACACCATAATAACCAGTGCACATGTGCTAGGATGACCTCTGAATCGTTCCTGTTGAGCATCCCCTACAGCCAAAGAAGTTCAAAAAATCAAAAGCAATCCAGACTGACCAGGAGGTAGGTATCTGTGTGTGTGTGTGTGTGTGTGTGTGTGTGTGTGTGTGTGTGTGTGTGTGTGTGTGTGTGTGTAGATATGTGTTTGGGGACAAACTTCACATACATGAATTATGGACAAAATTGCTGTTGGTATTTGAATAAATGGTAATGGATTATAAGGAAGGATCCAGTTCTGAAGTTTCTGCAGGATGGTACCTTTGATTACAGTAAGCTAATTAATCTAAGGGAGTATTATAAAATAATACAATTCTTGGCAGACCAAATATATATGTATGCATGTATGTTATGTCCTTCTGAGTGCAACATTCATATATCAAAATCTGTTTGTCAATGTCATTTAATAGACAGAAAATGGTGATCGACAATCCCCAGTGAGAGGAATATGCAATCTTGGAGTTAGCATATATAATTAGTACAGGGTGTAGGAGGAAAGACTCCTACAATAGTGTGTAATGTGGCTTGGCTCCCTGCAAAAGCACTTGATTTTGGGTTTGCAGAGGGGCTTGCCTCCCTGAAAAAACACTTGTTTTTGGTTTTGCTTGCTCCAAGGTTAGTCAGTAGCTGTCAGCATTCCTTTTTTAATGTTTTTACATCAATGTTACAGTCTTATTCTTATTGTTGCACTTCCACATAATTAAAAGGCAAATCATGAATACTTTACATACAAAAAATGTTCTATTTTGCCAGAAGTATACTTACGTATGGTTAATGACTTGGGAGAGCTTTATGCTGACTGATACAGACTAACTAAAATCCTGTCTCAGATTGAAATATCTTCTACTTTTTGCAAGGGTGCTGCTTCTAAAATCTAAATTCATTATTTTTTTTTAATTCTTTTCTTTTCTCAATGTGTATTTTGACAAGTTTATGTGTTACTGTTAGGTAAAGTTGGCTATCAGTAACAATTAGAAATACATGGAGGGTGCAGTGGTGTAACGGTTAACATTGTCACCCCACAGCAAGAGGTTTTCTGGTTTGATTCTTGGCTAGAGTGCCCTCTTTGTGGAGTCTGCATATCCTCCCTGCGTTTATGTGGGTTTCCGCCCTTGTTACTAAGACATGTGAATAGAGTGTTTCTCCCTGGGCCTCCACTGAAAATAGGTTCCGTCTTAGTCAGACTTTCCCAATAACTACATAATAGATAAATAGTGCCATCTAATACTCTTGGTGGTATATTACTGCATTCTGTTGTTTGTAATGCTGAAGCCTTCAATTCTGCTGTTTTTTTCCTAAAAATAATGGAGATATTTAAATTTATTGTTACAGTACAAGTGATAAGATTTAAATTTATTGTTACAGCATGAGTGACAAGATTTAATTAAGTTCTTTGAAAAAATATTTAAAGCTTATAAGAGAAAATATTAACGAGTCAAAAAGATTTCAGGAGTGTAATTAATGCCTTTCATGAGTACGGAATCTATAAATGAAACTTTATATTTTTATCTGTTTAACTGACATGAAACTATTACAAGTGTGTTCAGTATTTTAAAGACAGCAACTATGTTTCCTTGTGGTTTTATATTTTTTGTCAGTTAAACTAGTAAGCCTGATTATCATTAATAGACATCAGATGTTTTAAATGGGTCTATATTATTACATCAAAAGTTCCATTCATCAAACCTTCGTTCAATGAATACTAATCATTGAACATTAATACAGCAAACTTTCACTTCAGCGAATGGTCTTCCTAGGTAAAGCAGTTACTTGGCCAACAGTAGAAAATTTGCCCTTTTCCCCACTGTAGTACAAGCTTGGAGTTGGTATATATAATTAGAGGGGTGTGGGGGGCACAGTCCCCCCACCTGGATTGGTTTGATATACTGTGTTTTTTGTGATGCTCAGTGTGTTGGCCAAGTAACTCCTTTACATGGGAAAACCATTGGTTGACATGAACGTTCGGTGGTTAGTGTTCGTTGAATGGAGGTTCAATGAATCGAACTTTCGACATAATAATATAGACCCATTTTAAATGTGCAATTGTTAGCTTAGATAACACCTTGAATACCAAGGCCAAATAAAAGAAAAAAATAGTGTTTTGTGCATTTCCTTTTTCTAAGCTGTTCAGAGCCACAGTTCAAACTCTGAAAACATTTCAATTGTTTTTACATGGCCATTTATGCATTCATCTCTCTTCCCTCACAGTTATAAAAGTAATTGGTTTATATATTTCTGTAAAAAAAGTAAATAACATTTTGTATTTGTGCAATAACTAACCTCATTCATGATCAGTATAAGTACAGTATAACACATAAGCACCAGAATTAAGTGACATCTTATTTAAGGTTTAATGAATCAAGAAAAAAATGTTCAATGTATTTGTGTGACAGTTCACAAGAAATAAGCCTATGAAACAGTGACGTCCCTCCTCTGAGCCAGTAATCAAGGAGTCTAAATTCTCACCACTGACACTGGTGAGGGACGTCCACTTGGAACAAAAATAGATATACACACTGTATTACACAGTATCTCCAGATGCAGCTGTCTGCATCAAGCACAATAGGAAACACACTCAGTCTGTGGGCTGGGTTTCCCTATCTGTCACTCCAGGCCCCCAGTAAGACTCCCCACTGGCACAACTGTAGAGATGAGTCCTCAGCTGAGTGTCCAAGCCAAGACATCCACCACCCTTGTCTGTGAACCCAGTGCTCTGTGTCCCTGCTCCAAGTAGCTGACACACACACACTGAGATTTAATTTTCACACACACACACACACACACACACACACACACACACACACACGTTAAAATATTCTCTAAAAGACCAGCCACAATGAAAATGTTAAATATATTTAATAATAAATAATAATAGAACATGAAAATACTAAATATCTATTTACAATAAACACCAGAAATTCAAATCACAGGAAATATTAAAATACCGCAGATGAATAGATTCATACAGATACAGAAAAACAGTACTTAACTAATCTCACTATATTTTCCTGACTGATCTAAAGAATTACTATTTTCTGGTTACTTACTAAAGAAAGGCAAGATGAAATGGGTGAGTGGTCTTGTCAGTTTCAAAAACAGACTGCTCTGAAACTTCAGTTTCATCTATTTTTTGTGCTGGATTACAGAATGATATCACATACATCTGGTCATCTGACTTCTGGTTCCCATACTTCCACTCCTTTACTAAAAACTGAACCAGAGTCTTACACATATGTGCTACCATACACACAGACAGAGTTTGCTAAGATGTGTTGCAACATCTGGAAGTCATAAAACAATTTCAAACTTCCACCTTTCCAGAATAGCAATTAGTTCACCCCCAAAGACAATACAAAAAGCTTCCTAGTACAGACTTTTTGCCTCTGGCTGCAATCAGAACTGTAAGATACAATCCTTATGGCCTACTCAATACTTCAATGTCACACTATTTTACAAAGTTAGCTAAACTGAGATTAACCTCTTCTCTTCCAGTATCTTCTGTTACAACGTATTCATTTCAATAGTTACCATACAGTCTGTCAGGACACAAGCAACTTTACAAATATATTTTCAGCACAAGCACCTGTACATATCAGTTTGATATACAAACAACATATAATTCTTTACAAAACTCTATTGAGCTATGCTGGCATATGTTACACATCCCCTGTCCTACTTCTCTTGGCATAGTTGGCAATACCTCACATTGTCATAGTAACAAAACAATTAATAGCTATATATATATATATATATATATATATATATATATATATATATATATATATTGTATCTGCCACTAAAAGTGCTTTATCAGCATAACTCTTAGGTTTCTTTATTTGTCTCCTTAGTTTGTAACAACAGTCTACTACTCTGTATTTATTGTATGTTTTGTTCCTTACTATTAATCTATGTACTTTGCATGTCATGTTGTTTACAATAAACATTTACTATTGTAATATTTACTTATTTGTACTTGTGGAGCTTTTCTCCCCAGGTCTCCACTGAAAAAGGACCTGTGTCCAGTCAGAATTTCCCGGTAAATAAAATAAATAAATAAATAAATAAATAGCTGAAAAATCTGTAGGCAGCTGTATGAAAATGGTTTTCTCCACACAAAAGGTGGAAGATGTGTATTGTTAAAGTACATTACCTTTGCATATTGTAATTATAATCAAGTTGTTTTGTACATGTGTGTGCGTGTGTGTATGTTTTCACAAACAAATGTAATTTTCTAAAGTCATAAAGATAACAGATTTGTATTCAGTTTTTTCTTACGAGATCAGTAATATGTTACTAATGATTTTGAATTCCTTTAAAGATGTAAGAGTTTTTTATGGCAGTTAATATGAAAAGGCAATGTTTTAAACTGTTTATGAGTTATTTACTGTACTTCAGAGTGCAAGGTTTGATTCTTCCATCTCCATTATTTTTAGTTACTGTGTAATTTTGAGCAAGTCAGTCAACTAAATTGTGACATAAGCAACAAGTTTAGCACTGTTTCAGCAACTGTCTGAAATCCTGTCAAGAAAAAATGTGTGCAATGACAAATCTACTATTTAGTAAAACCTACCATCCAAGTATAAATTTAAGTTCACAGGATAACTGACATATTACATGCAAAACATGAATGAGAGGAAATGCATTTTAATTTATTAGGCTAATCCAAGTTTTAATAGCAGTGTCATTTGTATCTACAGTAAAAGGCAATGCTTGATTGGTGGGCTTAAACTTTCAGTAGTTAACTAAAAGTTAGGATGCCCTCATACTGTTGCACAATCTGCCATAGCAGAAGGATTAATGATTTACAATCTACCCATAGTTCCACTGGGAAACCATCAACTTAAGGATATTTACATTTTGCTTACCCCCCCATTCATCTTTTATTTCTTGTATTGTAATTGGTTTCATCAAATTGTATCCTTTCTATCTGCAGTCTTTCACAAAAGATTCCACACTGCTGCAACCACTCACTTTAATCTTTCTGGACAATACCACCTGGTGTAATAACTCATAAAAAATTGATATTTCCAGTGGTGCATTATCCACTTTGCCTGCTGTTGGAATCTCTGATTTTATGCATGCTCCTCTTGATTATTTACTGCCTACTTCTCTCTACCAAGACGTTTTGCAATTTTGGGATATTTTCAAAATAATGGGTTCTAACAATACTATGCTTTCTCACCACTGCTTCTTTAACAGTATCTCTCTGCTTTTTCTCTAGTTAATTTAACTCTACAATTTCTGATTTAAGTTCCTAGCTTTACAATGTAACTTCCTTAACCTCTTTAGTTTTGTCAGTTTACAATCATCATTTTGCTTTCTTAATGCAAGTTCTTTTACCTATTTTCCTCTTTCAATTTCTCATTACCTTTTTCCAAGAATTCGATAGCCCCATGGGAATTTTGCAAAAACTTTCCCCCATTTGCCATTATATTCTGTAATATCCCCTTCACCTGTTGTTCCTCCCTCAACCATCATCATCACCAAACCCCACCTTTTTTCCATTTTCTACATGGGATTGGGGTGTCACTATCTCTGTCGATTCAGTGCTACCCTCCTACCTTTTTTGAAGATCATGCCTGTCACAGATCTTCTCTCACACAATCCATCCCTTCTTTCCTATTGGCTTCTTCCTGTCAGCCCCAACTCATCCTCACCAAAGTGTCTTCTGCTTTCCTGCACATGTGTCCAAACCACAATAATCTGTTTGATTTGACCTTCTCTGTAATTATACTACTTGGTCCTCTGATCTGAAGTCCTCATTTTTTATCTGTCCCCTGGTATGCATCCTATTACCCATCTCTGGCACTTCCTCTCCATAACTTCTAACTCCTTCAACTGCTCTGCCTTCTCTGTTGAGTTTTCCATACCATACAGTCCCAGGTATGGACCAAAGGTTGAGATTATGAATAGTGCCTTATCCTTACATTAGAATCTGACTGTCATAATGATGATGATCATCACCATTGCCTCTTTTTTTCCCATTTTTTCCTACTTAGGTCGGAGTGTCACTTAAACTATCACCATCTGTCTTGATTCAGTGTCACTCTCCTACCTTCACCATCTGTCTTGATTCAGTGTCACTCTCCTACCTTCACCATCTGTCTTGATTCAGTGTCACTCTCCTACCTTCTTTGACAGTCATGCTTGACTGTCACGTCTTTTCTCATACAATCCATCCATCTCTTTGCTGAAAGCCTTACTTTATTCTTGTCTTCTTCCTGTCTGTCCCACATTTTCTTTACTAGATTGTCTTATACTTTCCTGTGCATGTGCCTGAATGACATTAATCTGCTCTCTTTGACCTTCTATGCAATTACAGCTACTTGGGCTTCTGATCTGAAGTCCTCATGTCTTTGTCCCACAGTGTGCATCATGTCACCAGTCTCAAGTACTTTGCCTCCATCACCTCTAGCTTCCTCAGGTATTATGCCTCCTTCACTGCCCAGGTTTCTGTATCAAGTAGTATTGGTCATACCACTGTTTAATACACCTTTCTTTTCAGCTTCTTTAGCATTCATCTCTCACACACTACCCCTGACTTTCTGTGACAGTTGGCTTCAGCTCCTTGTTCTCTCTGTTGACATCCTGATACAGATTTCCCGTCTCCTCAACCACCCCTCATACTTGAAGCTGTTAACCTGTTCCACTGTGCTCCCTTCTATCTCAATTCTCAGCTTCTTCAGATTCCCCCTTTAATTGCCATTACAACTGTCTTACCTCAGTTTTATTCCATGTGCCTTTAGTTTTGCATTCTAATTTACCTAACCTTTTCTGAAGATCTTGTTCAGAGTCCACTTGTAAAGCTACATCATCTGCATACAGTATCTTTGTTGATCTGTCCCCTCCTACCTGTTTGCTAATATAGACTATTGCCAGTGTGAACAGCAATGGGCTCAGAGCTAACCTCTAATCCACACTCACTTCCACTGGGAACCACTCGGAGTCTGAACACTAATCATACTTATGTCACTGTGTCCTTGCATATATCCTGCATTTATTCTATCAATGATTCCGAGACTCTGAACAACTGCATGACTGCTCAAATCAGCTTTCTTGGGACCTAGACATATGCTATCCCCAACTGTAGGAATGCCTACCTGGACTATTTCCTCATCTCTACCTTCTTCTCAACTAGCTCTCACTGTAAACATCAGGTAAGTTGTGTTGCATACCGAGTTGAATCTGAACTGCTCATCTCTCATCTTATTTTCTATTATCCTGCATATTCATTTACCAATCACCCTCTCCAGTCTTTTTATGTACTGTGGAAGGGGTTTGACACACCTATACTTCCCACAGTTGTTAATGTCACCTTTGGTCTTGCACACTGGTACTAAAATGATTATTCTCCAGCTATCTGGTATATGCCTTTCTCTCCATATTGCTATAAATACCCTCAGGAGTAATTTCTCCCTTAACTCACACAACATTTTAAACATACCTGCTGTGACCTCGTCTGGGCCTGCTGCTTTCCCTGACTTCATTCCTTAGTGTGTTCCTACTTCTAGAGCAAACTCTTCTTCCTCCTTCATTATATCCTGTGTCTGAGGCAATACTGCTTCTGTGGGGTTTTCTTCCTTCAAAAGATTTTTGGAAATACTCCTTCCATCTGCTTTAAATGCCCTGTGGACTGGTATCCCTGATGAAGGCTCTCTTAAGACTAACTTTTGTTATCTCTCTGTCTTTGCCTTGCAGCCTGATGCTTTCTTTGTGCCATGTTTTATTGGATACCAAAGCGGCAATATCCATCACAAATAGACAGTTACCTGTAAATCCTACAAAAAAAAAAGTTTGCATCTTGGCATTCAGTGGTATGGGATGCTATGCAATAGGTAACTGAGATGTAGACAAAGTTTCACCAAGAAGGGCAGTCATAGAAAGGTGCATTTTTGAGGCATCCATCCTGTTCAACTACCATTACTGGTATGGATATTTCCGGACCTTTGGGCATAGTAACTGATTTGCCTAACAATGTTTTGTGGAAAGGAGACAGGGAAAAATGAAAAGTAGAGGTAAGTGCAGGTTGCTGTGCAATCTCTCTACTTGAAAAACCTGACAAGCCTACAGGATATGTAAATAGAGACAGTGAGGATGTGTGACAGCATATACAAAAATTCCCAAACCTGTGGTCCAAGGGACCCAGTGATTGTGGAAAACTAGAAATGCCAGTAGAGGTGGGTTGTGATCAGGATTACATACTGCCATTTCAAAGCAATATCCCATTCTGAGGGAGGCAGAGGAACATATGAAAAATGTATTGCAAAATGGGAAAAGAAAGGAATCATACAAAAAGGTGAGTCTTACAAACTCGCCAATCTGGCCCATTAAGAAGAAAGACGGTAGTTACCATATTTTCATTGCTTTATTAAAGGTTAATCAATATACAACTCCTAGAGCATATCTAATTCCGGGGGTTCCAGAACTGGCAGCACGTATTAAACCACAAAGTAAGTGGTTTACAGTAATAGATTTATTAATTGTTTTTTTTGCCATACCACTCAGAAAGACAGACTGGCCACGATTTGCCTTTACATTTAAAAATCAACAATATGGTATGATGAGGTTGCCTCAGGGATTTCAGAACAGTCCAGTTATTTTTCATCAGACGATAGCTGCATTCTACAACATTTGGAAAAAGATGACCCGGTACTGCATTACACTGATGATATATTACTTCAGTCTGAAACAGTGAAGGAGCATGTACGGCTTCTTAAAAAAAATTTCATACTCTGCAGCAAGCAGGGTTTACGGTTAAAAGTGAAAAAATTCAGTTCATGGCACAGGAAGTTAAATTTCTAGGTACTATCATCAAACCATCGGAAAGGTCTCCTTGCCCGATCAGTGTGCAAGGTATGTTACAAATGGTGGAAAATCTCAGCAGTAGCAACAATGTAAAACAAACTTAGGGTACAGGACGGCACAATGACTCCTCAGCTTGAACAGGTCACAATTTATTCAAAAAAACAATAAAAACAAGAATATTGGAGAACGAACTCTGTATATGAATAGGAGTTAAGCGCTTTCATCTGTCTAATGCAGACTTCATCAGAACTGCCATCTTTACTACAATATCTATTATATACACAATTTTGGCGCCAAGACCTTTTGAAATTTAAAGTGATATCTTCTTAATACAACAGTGCTTTTCAAGGTACTTGATATAAAATGAATAAAATGAATAAAGTGCACTGTGCTTGTTAATACTAACTTGTAAACCCTATGTACATTTTACAAATGGAAAAGCCATTGACAATAGCAGATTTATACAAATTCATGGGCATCATGAATTACAATAGGGAATTTATAGAAGATTATGCAGCTATGGCTGCTTCTCTATACAAAATGTTACAGGAACAAAAGAACTCCACTCTTTTACAGTAGTGTCCTTATGAAAATGAAACATTTTCACAAATGAAGGTAAAGTTAGCACAAGCTACAGAATTAATAGCACCTATACCAAAGTTACCATTTGCATTACAAGCAGCAGCAGGAAAAAAAAATATGTTATCTCTTATACAATTACAGGAATGGCCACATGGCAGTGACAGTAGAATGGAAAAAACATTACCTCCAGTCATATTTTGCAGTAGAAAATTACACCCCGAGAAATGGGCTATCATCATTGTATCCAGCAATTGCTAGCCATTTACTGGGGTATCAAACAAACTGAATAATTGGCTGTATTTTCCAGCATTATAGTACAAACCCCACATTAAGCAGTAAAAACTTTAATAGACAGCTTTGAAATTAATAAAATCACAGATGGTATTAGTCAATCAGTGTTTGCAAAATGTATGGCACTTTTTGGAATGAAAACTGTCACCATACAGACAGGGGACAAATATTTAGGATATGAGGGAAAACAGCATAACTGTTTAGAAAAAATAATGACACCTGACTTACAATTTTTGGCATCTGATTTTGACCATTTTAACCCACCTGTCTTTGTGGACAGAGCACAGTTTTGGGACAAAGATAAATACTGGACAGGATTTGTCATAGTTCTGGAGAATCCAAAGCTGGGTTCTCCTGAGTTGATCAAACTACCAGGATATATTTCAGCTCAGAGAGCTGAATTAGAGGCAGTATAGTATGTACTCAGCATTACAATCCTGTTAACATTTTCTCAGACAGTGCCTATATAGTAAATTCTTTAAGACTGCATATAGATACCTGGGTAAGGTGAGGATTTGTAGACAGTGCAGGCAAACCGTTATGGCATGCTGAAGTGTTAAAAGACATACATAAAGTAATAATGTCAAATCAGCAGGGACAATACAACATTTTAAAGGTAAAAGCACATCAGAAACTGACAAGAGAAACTTTCAAGTTAAATGCATTAGCTGATACATTGGTACAACAAGCAGCACAAAATGAAAAAGAACTTTTAGAATATGTATATACTGATGTAGAAATCAATGCTTTCAAAGAGCTAGATGAACAGTCAATTAAAGAAGACCTCATAAATATTCAAAAGAAGCAAAATTTAAAAGAAAAAAAACAGGCCAGCGCATAATTGCAGGAATACCACTGAAAGAGTACTATGCGTACTCTACTACAAAAGGATTACAGCTGCCTTACATGCCATTTCAGTTAGCACACCAGTTGGTCAAAATAAATCACCAGATATTAGGACATCTAGGGGTTGATAAGCTATGCGCAGTTGTAAAAGAAAAGTATTGGAATCCAAGTTTAAAAGAGGTCTGTAGGCTAGTTGTAGAATAATAAAATACAACGATAATGGAGAGAGCGAAATAAAAGTTTTGTATGTGCCCTGCTTTTCTTTGATCCATTGGGTATTATCGTTGTATTTTATTGTGGTGGAGAGGAAGGAGTGGTCATATATAGTTGTAGAAGAATGTCTAATCTGTTTGCAGGTAAATGCTAAAAGTGAAAAAAAAACTCAGTTACACTGAGTATAGCCAAGAGATGGACCAAGGTATGCAGTTCAAATAGATTATGCAGGTCCTTTGCCAACAACAAAGGGAGGTTACAGATACTTCTCAAATAGGTTGAGGCAATTCCCACCAAAACCATGATAGCAAAGGCAACAGCAAAAGCCTTATGGAAAAATATTTTCTGTCATTGTGGCCGAGAATTATTGAATTGGACAACGGTGCACAGTTTGTTAGTGATTTAATAAAGCAAATGTGTAATCTGTTGGAAATTCAGCAAACATTTCATGTGCCTTATCGCCCACAGTCAAATGGAATTGTAGAACAGGACAAGATATTTTACAAACTGTACATTTACAAGCACAATGGTTACCCACTATATGGGTATCACAAAAAAAGTATGTTCATTTTCATAAGGAATGTTTGCAATGTTTTAACTCATTCACTCCAGTGGAGCTCAGGAAGTTTCCACTGCAACTTCCAAAGGGCGGAGCCTAATCCTTTTGACAGAATCAAAGTATGTACTCACATTTCAAACAAATGTGCATATCTCTAGAACCACAAGGATTATGAAAGAAGTATAAATGGCAAACTCTTCAGCACAAATTATTTTTTTACAGTGGTAGTATTATTTAGGTTCTAAGGCTCAAACCAAATTTTATAAGTCACAGTAAACACAGTTGCTAAATGTAATATTTTGTAAACAACTTACAATATCTCTGCAACCACTCAAGTTACTCATATACTGTCAGCAGCATTTTACTCATCTAGCTGAGTGCTTTCATATGAGACTAAGGTGTTCTGTCAATGTTACTTGGTTATTGAGATATTAAGAAATGTGAAAATTATATCAATATAAATTAATATCATAAAAGCAACAGTTAATATCTATTTACCTACACTAGACAAAGGTCAGATATTAAATAATGAATATGTGTGGAGAACAATGTTTGAAAAAAGGATTCCAAGTGCCAACTGGATTGAGATGGATTGGCAGCAAACAGTCTGCAGAAATACATACTGTACAGGGAAAATCATACATTATAATGTAAAAATGACACATTATAATGTGACAAGTTCAAATGTAATGTGTCAAGTTGTAGTTTTACCATTGGTATTTGGACCACCATTATATCCGTACCAGTACTATTTACCCAAGTTAGAAGGAAATTATATTGATTTACAAAATAAAACTCACAAAATTGAACATTGTATGTATACAGCTAATGGGTTAATATGTGGTCAGCATTTTCCAATGTATGAACCATGTTTTTTTACAACATTCCATAAACTTGTGTAAATGGACTATCTTACCTTTTAGTTTTGAAATGTTTACTGAAATAGCTCCACAGTTTGTGTGTATTGTAACAAATCAAAGTTTAACATTTACTAAACAATTTCTTTTGTAGGCTGTATTAATAATATAACCCATTTAACATGGCATAATGAGACATATGTGTTCACTCCAGAAAGCAAAGTGGCAGTGTCTTTCCAGTGAAATCCACAAGCATTGTCAATAATTAATGCAGGATTTTCACTAGAATCATTACATAAAGTCATAAATGAAAGCAAATAGTTAATTCAACAAAAGGTTAATAAAACAATTCTAAGACATGAACTAAATTCTGTAATTGTAGAAAACAAATTAAGTTAGCTGACAAAACTGAAGCAGACACAGGCCATAATTGGTGGGACATTTTTACAGGATGGTCTGAGCAAGGAAAAACGTTACTAAACTGGCTTATACACCCAGTTCTCGTTGTGATGCTTATTATCATTGTACTATTTGGAATTGTGCTTTGACATACTGGATCAAGAAAAAACTAAAGATTTTGTTTTCTAATGTGTTTTCTGCAAATCACAATAAAAATTCTGATTTAACTAAAGCATACATATCAATGTAAACTGTTTTACATGTTTTTAAAACAAAAAGGGGAACTGTTAGAGTATGTTAAAGGGTTAAACATTCTTTTGCTGAAAATAAATGAAAAGAAGAAAAATGAAGAAGTTGATATGCATGCCTGTCATCCATACTATGTGACTATAAATGTTCCGTGATTAGCACAGCTGCAAGGAACTGCAGATAAGAATGACTTCCTAATTCCTAAAGTGATTACTAGCACAGGTGCAGGGAAGACCAGAGACAGGAATGACTCACTAAGTCTTGAAGGTTGTCACATAAATAACCTTGAAGCAAAACAAAAATCAGCTTATCAGCAGACTGCATGACATCAAGCAAACAACAAAGTATCGACTTTGAAAGAATACTTGGACAAATGGATCTAGATAAAAACTGTATAAAAAGAAAGTAAAACTAAATGTTGTGCTGGGTATTTGTAGGAACACATTTCCGAGATAAATGGATAATCATCATCTGTATCTCTAATGAAAATCAAACCTTGTACAGTAAAAAGGTGTAGGCTGTAATGTGTAGTACGTGTTGTTTATTATATAAGTAAGTTGTCTTATTAGTAACTGTGCTCAGTTTGGTTAAAGTATTAAATAAAATTTATCACCATCATGTCATGCACTTCTAAGATGCATCATGTCAGTGAACCTATACTGTGTGTAGCAATCCTTAGTTCTTGTTTGGCCAGTTGTTTTACATCCAGTGTTTGCATAACAGAGCTATCTCAGGTAAACCAAGATGGGCAAGTGACCACTGGACAGCCAGTAGCTTATTGACCCAGAGCTACTGAGCTTTATGGCAGTTACACACTGACCAATATGGGCACATGGACCCCCTCCCACCATTAGCATAGGTGCCTGATGTAGGACAGAGTAAGTCAGAGTAGGCCAGGTCCTCAACCCACTTATCACCGACAAATACCCAGGCCCATTTTTGGTAACAGCAGTCAACGCGACCAAATTAACAAAAGTCAGTTATGACACAGTCAGTGGCTAGCCCTGACACAATGCAGAGTCTGTGATCCTTGATCTCCTATCTAGAAGATACTGAGTATCACAGATGATGCCTAAAGCTGTTTGTCTATACAACTCTTACCATGACAAATACCATGTAGATTCTATGGTGCTGCCCATGACTCCATTCAATTTTTTGGGTGATTTTAAGGTGAAAACAACAGCATACTTTTGGGAGGTTGTAGGAACTTCACAGTGACACAGGGAGAAGATGCAAACTCCACATAAGTGCTGGCCAGAACCTTGTACTTTGTGTATGAGAGATGAAGTGCTTAGCCATTATGCCTCTTCTGAAGACTGGTGAAATAATAAGAAGTTATGTTCTTACCATAACGTTCCATGTGAATTGTTCATCTCGCCTTTGTTCTTACACATGGGTTCAGAGCCGATCCTCGGCTCCGTGTCGGCCACATCATCAGCTCCGCATCTTCGAGAAAGCTTGAGGCACAGCAATATCCCATGATCCTCAGGTGCTTGCCCTCAGATCTAGTTTGCTATACCAGAAGAATCCCTTTAGAACTATGTCTTGAACACTTAGAAACAAACACTACCCACTGTCTGGAACCCTACCCTCAATAGAGGAGAAAAGATGCCATTACTCATGCACAAGAATACTAACAATATCTAGAAAAGACTGAAGAAGAATTCAGTTGAACCCGTTCTCCCAAACCGTAGGACGGGGGATGGAGGGGGGGAATGTAAGAACAAAGGTGAGATGAACAATTCACATGGATCGTTATGGTAAGACATAACTTCTCAATGTGAAATTGTTCAATCTCGCCGTTTGTTCTTACATACAGGTAGCGTCCCTAGCTCCTTTTTCCTGGGTGTCTCAAGGGAGAACATTCCTGAGTACAGTGGAACCAAACGTCGCCCTGTCCCTGGAGTTTTTGTCTAGTTTATAGTGGGCGATAAAAGTATGTGGTTTTGCCCAAGTTGCCGCTGCACAAATGGTATCTAAGGGCAAATGAGCAGTATGGGCTGAACAGGTAGCGATCGCCCTTGTAGAATGAGCTCTGGGTTTGAAAGGGAGTTGTTTCAATTCAGCATATACAAAATTTATGCAGTCTGAGACCCATTTGGATAAGGTAACCTTCATTACTGCCTGTCCTTTCCTTTGGTCAGCATATGAGACAAATAGCTGGTCTGACTTTCTGTATTCCTTTGTCCTATGGAAGTAAAATCTCAGCTGTCTGTGGACGTCCAATTTGTGCAGTATGTATTCTAACTTACTGGAGTGGTTTTTGAAGAAGGTAGGTAGTTCGATAGATTGATTGATATTTTGAATCGAACAAACCTTCGGAAGGAAGGATGGATTGGTGCGCAAGGTTACTCTATCTGGGTGAAAAATCATGCATGGGGGTTGGATAGATAGAGCCTGCAACTCTGAAACTCTCCTGGCGGAAGTAATGGCAACCAGAAAGAGTGTTTTCCACGAAAGAAATTTTAACGGAGTTGTGGCTGCTGGTTCAAATGGGGGCAACATGAGTTGTGACAGCATGAGATTAAGATTCCAAGGGGCTACTGGATTACGAAAGGGGGGACAGAGGTGAAAGGTACCTTTCATAAACGCTTTACAAAGCCTGTGGGACATAAGAAAACTATCTTCGTGGCCAACATGAAAATTGGATATAGCCACCAGTTGAACCCTTATCGTGGACGTTGATGCACCTTCTGGAAAAAGTGTGGTAAGGAAATCTAGTATCTTGTGTACTGGAGCCCCGAATGGATCTATACCTTGTTTGGAGGCCCAGTGTGCAAAATGATTCCATTTGCTGTTGTACAATTTCCTTGTAGATGGTTTGTGAGAAGATACAATAATTTGTTGTACTGCAGGGGATAGTAACTCTTACCTGGCTAAGATGGGAAGTGGAGCAGCCAAGCTGTCAGTTTGAGGGACTTGAGGAAGGTGCGAGGAACTCCCGACGAATGTGTCAACAGGTCTGGCTCCGGGTCCAGCATCCATGGTTCCTCCACTTGATGAGATTGAAGGAAGGGAAACCAGATTTGTCAAGGCCAGAATGGGACTATTAGTATTATGGTCCTCTCCAGATGTTTGGCTTTCTGCAAGAACCTGGGAATTAGTGGAACAGGAGGAAAAGCATAAAGGAGACCCGGGGGCCAATCGTGTACCAGTGCGTCCCTGGGGACACCCACCAGAGGGGGTAATAGGGCAAAGTAGCTTCTGCATTTGGCATTCAATGGGGATGCAAACAGGTCGCAGCAAGGCTGGCCCCATCTGCGGAAGATCTCTGCTGCCATTTGAGGTTTGAGGGGCCACTCATGAGGGAACAGGATGGCTCTGCTCAGCCTGTCCATGATTACGTTGGAAGTCCCCGGGATGTGCATTGCTATCAGAAAGCGTCCGGTGGACTTTGCCCATTGCCAAATTCTGAGGGCCTCTCTGCATAATGGGTAAGATCTGGTTCCCCCTTGCTTGCTTATGTACCAGACCACTGACATGTTGTCTGTCTGAACTGTCACTGTTCCCTGAGGTAAGGACTTGTGAAAGTGTTGCAACTCTAGAAACACTGCCCTCAGCTCTAGAACATTGACGTGCAGGTTGTACTCCAATTTGGACCATTGACCTTGGACTGTTTGTCCCTGAAACCCCCCCCCCCAACCCTATCAGGGAAGCGTCCGTGGTTAGAGTTGCTACCGGACTGGGTAACACAAACGGTCGTCCTAGTGTTAGATCTTGACTGTGTATCCACCACAAGAGATCCTTTTTGCAAAAGTTCGTGATCAAGATTTTGTGAGATAGTGGAAGCTGTCGATAAGACCACTGGGCGAATAGCATCCATTGAAGAATCCTCATATGCATCCTGCCTAAGGGAACTACGATAAGGGAGGCTGCCATCAAGCCTAGTACTCTTAATATTTGTCACGCAGGGACTCTCTTGCTCTGGAGAAGGACCGAGATCTGATGTCTGAGGTCTGACACTCTTGGTGGGAGGAGAGTAACTCGAGCCAGGAAAGTGTCTAGCTGTGCTCCTATAAATAAGATACGCTGTGACGGCTGTAAGACAAACTTTCCAAAATTTACTGTTATGCCTAGCGAGGAGCAGAGGCTGATGGTGTAATCCCTGGCTTGCAGAAGATGATACTCGGTGGTGGCGGATAGGAGCCAGTCGTCTAGATAAGGAAACACCCAGAATCCCCTTCGTCTCAAGTGAGACGCTACTACTGCCATGCATTTGGTGAACACCCTGGAGGCTGAGGTGAGACCAAAGGGCAGAGCGCGAAACTGGAAATGACTGGCTCCCAGCCGGAAGCGCAGATGATCTCTGGATGCCCTGGCCATCTTGATATGGTAGTATGCATCTTTGAGATCTATAGAGCACATGCATCTTTGAGATCTATAGAGCACATCCAGTCGCCCTCCTGCAGAAAGGGAAGGATTGACTGTAGCGTGACCATCCGGAACTTTTCCTTTTTCATGAAGGCATTTAATTTGCTGAGGTCCAAAATTGGCCTCCAGTCCCCTGTTTTCTTTGGAACTAAAAAGAACCTTGAGTAAGTTCTGGATCCTATTTGGTCCACCGGGACTGGTTGGATGACTCTGTTTTCGAGCAACCTTCTTATCTCTACAGTTGCCTGGTCTCGCAGACTGGGTGGAACGTCTGGGAGCTTTTTGGAGTTGTGTGGCATTCTGATGAATGGAATGTTGTAGCCTCTGGTAACTATGCTTTTTACCCAGGAATCTGATGTAAGATTTAGCCAGGCCTCTGGGTAAAAAGCCAAGCGACCCCCGACTGCCTCCAGAGTAGGACAGTTGGGCCTGCACTCAGGAGTGCTGGAAGGGCTTCCCAGAGAAAGTATCTCTGTCGCCCTGATTTTGCGGACCCCCTCTGTCGGCTGGGCAGCGTCTTCCATTTCTTCCCCCTCCTCTGCCTCTGGAGGGGGTCTCACTTTGGGTGGGCTGAAAGGATCCCTGAGTCTTTCGGAACCACATTTTTCCACCTCGTTGCCCTTTTGGGTAGGGTCTAGATGGGGTGGAAAAATGGACCCCTACGGCAGACAGGGTCTTCCCTTCTTGTTCACACCTCATGAGAGTCTCCTTTACTTTGGGCCCAAACAAGGAGGCACCATCAAAGGGGGCGTTGGCAAAGGAAGACTTGAAGGCTTCCACAAAGGAGCATAAGCGCAACCAGGATTGCCTCCTTAGGGCGATCGCTAAAGCTGCCGCTCTACTCGACCCTTCGGCTGCGTATGAAATCAGCCTCATGGACGAGTTCACTATGGAGCTTAGGGTGTTAAGTTGCACTGTCACTTTCTTGGCGACAGCAGCATCTGTGTTTCCCTGGAGAGTATCTCCCAGTTCCTTAATGAGATCTCTCTGTAAATGCGTGAAATGCATAAGGTAGTTGAGCGATCAGATGGAAAAAGTCACAGAACTAATTACGAGCTTCCCATATCTGTCCATCGTCCTAGAATCCTTATTAG
Organism: Protopterus annectens; assembly: GCF_019279795.1. Lineage (NCBI taxonomy): Eukaryota > Metazoa > Chordata > Ceratodontiformes > Protopteridae > Protopterus > Protopterus annectens. The sequence continues at coordinate 1,797,328,942 of NC_056732.1, forward strand.
GGGGATGGACAGAGGAAAATGATTCAGACATCTCCTTCTTAGTGGCCGCCGCCACCACCATAGTATCCACGGGAACCCCTTTTGTAAGATAAGATTTGTCCTGGGGGCCATCATGTATTTGTTTGGCTTGCGAGGGACTGGCTCCACTGTATCGGGCATTTCCCAAGCCCTCCGGGCTATTAGATCCATGAGTTTGTCAAATGTCGGGGTCACCCAGGAGGTAGAAGGTTGAGCCCCAAATGCCTTCAGCAAGACCGATTCATCCACAGAAGGAGTAAGGGTTTGCCAGTCTCCCCTCTGTTTCAGGATTTCCAAAATGTCCGCAAATGAGACATCTTCAGAGGGGGACCATGGGGACCCTTCTGCTTCATCTAAATTGGTGTCAGATGTGAGAGATTCTTGGGGGGAATCAATGTGCCTCCTCTTGCACAATCGTTTCCTCGGAACATCCTCAGCGGGAGCTTCTGGGGATGCATCCGAGGAACCAGGGTCGCCCTGTGGGGTTGTCTGAGGCATTGGGTCTCGACGCTTGGTAGGGGCTGAAGGCACAGAAGCAGAATGCGGACCTTTTGGGGAAGGAGAAGAAGATACTGATGATGTATGTGTTTGATCAGACAAGACCTTCCTCATGATGTCAAAGGCACCAGTGCCCCGATCCGAAGATCCGACCCGATCCGAAGAAGGTGGTCGTTTCTCCGGAACCAGGACCATGGAATCCGACACCGAGGACGGATCTGAACTGATCTGAGCCAAGGCATCAAGGGGAAGAGTCGTAACCGACATCTCGGTTCGACTGTCCCACCCGGAACCTAGGAACGATCTTTGGCTCCAAGACTCTCCGGCTGGTTTCCGAAGGAGTCGAGGTCAACGGAGCTGATAGTGCTACTGGAGGCTTCGGCACCGAGGGCTCTACGATCATCGGTTCTTCGATTCCTAGCTCCGATGAGTCGACGGGTCTCGGAGGAGGAAGTGTCGAGGGGACAGGAATAGTCTCGAGTTTCGAAACCTCAATTAGTTTGGACAGAGCCGAGTTCTCCATAAGCTTCTGTACCACTCGGTCCACATCAGAGTCGGAAAGCGGCCTCGAAGAATGGGTTGAAGGGGCGGAAGCTGTCACCGAGCGAAGGATAGAAGGCAGTGGTACCTCTGACACCAGCTCCAAGACCTGAGTCTCGATCAGAGATAAACGCTCGATGCCTGGCACCGAGGTCATAGGAGCCGGCGTCTAAATCTGGAAAGAAGTGCTCGGAGCTGATGACTTGGGCTCCAACAATCTTGAAGACTTCGACCCCTTCGAAGACTTGGATACTTGTTCAGCCTTGTCAGGGCCTCTTGAAATTTGGGTTTAAGCAACCCTCTGTGAACCAACTTCCTGCGTCTTTCCAGCATGACCCTCCCACTAAAGGAATGACAGATGGAACAGTCTTCCTGCAAGTGGAGAGGGTCAAGACAGTAGACACAGGATGAGTGGTTATCAGTAATGGACATCTTCTGTCCACACTGACATCTCTTAAAGCCTGATTTGGCTTTCTCTGACATTTTGAATATGGTATATGTCCAAAAAACACAGCACACTTAAAGAAGCACACAATATAAATCTAAGTGTAACAATTTTAAAAGTCTAGAATAATAATAGTAATTATAATAAACCAGCAGATTAATTCTGAGCTAGTATATTATAGAAATCCAAAACACAGCACACTATAATATATATATATATATATATATATATATATATATATATATATATATATATATATATATATATATAAAAGAGTTAAGGCAAAAAAAAAAAAATTACAAGAAATTATGTCGACTACTGTCAATCCTGACAGAAAAAACCCGTAGGCCTTAACTAGAAAAATTTTAACTATCTAATCGAATCTAACTACACTCACAAATAACACTCCTATACTATATTATTTATTTTAAACACTAAGAAATAACTATAAATCTACTTAAAGAAGAAATATAGCAAGAATATTGAAAAAATATACTGGCCCGAGCCTCTCATATGCGATCTGCTGCTAGCGGCAAACTAGATCTGAGGGTTAGCACCTGTGGATCATGGGATATTACTGTGCCTCGAGCTTTCTCAAAGATGCGGAGCTGATGATGCAGCTGACTCGGAGCCGAGGATCGGCTCCGAACCCGTGTGTAAGAACAAACGGTGAGATTGAACAATTTCACATCATCCGTCTAGGGTGGATTTACATGAGCCTACCAGAGACTTCATTTACTGGAAGATGCAATCGACTGACAAGAAATGCCATATTTTTTGTTGTTTGATAATGGAACAGCACAAAATCTGGAAGGCTGTGTGAGTTTAACACCAGCACCACCTGGACGACTTGATAAATATTGCGGTGTCAGCACTCACTTGGCCATTTGCTACTACTCATAATATAGATTACTGTAATGCAACACTTATGAGGAAGGCCTCTGTGGACCTGAATGACCATTGCCATCTGGGGTGATGAATGTTGCTATTTTCCAGGGCCTGAAATTTGACTAAGAGACATACCTTGGGAATTCAAACATCCACTCTTCCTTCTCTTTCTGAACCTCAGGCATCCCCTGTACATCAGATGAAGTAGCAGCTAAATCCCAAGTCTCACTCTCAAGCTTAGATCCTAGGATGTACTTTAATGCTCAACTTTAAACAAATTCAAGATTTGGACTGGGAAATGATCTCTTGCTAGAGACACAGCACCCTGGTGGAAAAGCAAAGTCCACTATATGTGAAAAGAATTTGTTAAACAGAGCCAGAACTGGAGACCTTGAGCTGAAGCATTTGTTCCACTCCCATTTGTCACATATTTAGCTTAATTTCTATTCACTCCAGATGCCAGACCTTGACAAATGCTATAAACTTTTCTCAACATCTGTGGGCCATGGGACTGAAGCAGACAGCAAAACGTTTTGATTCCATGGTATGACCACAAATAATGTAGACATCTATGATTGCAGTCACATTTTACTGACCTAGGTTTCTTTGTCATTGATTGTAGGACTTTTTAAGCAAATGCTAAAAAGCAATCTAAAATACACAGGTTGGAAGGAACTTGAGACCACTGATACATGCATTCTCTAAGCTTTACGACAGTGACAGCATGCATGACTTGGTGAAAGGAAAATGAACTGTGAATGCTGACATACACCTGAAAAATAGGGTTCAGTCACTGAATCAAATAGAGTAAGCCACCACTGGCATGAAAACTTGAGATTTTTTTAAATAAGCGATACTACAGAAATCAAAGAATGGAAGTTTCCACATGCAATATCCACAACAGAAGGCCTGTCACAGTAAAAGCTGGCTATATTACTTTTTACTATTTCTTTAGCAGAAATAATTGATTTTTAGGATCTAAAAACTGCCATATACTTACAGCCACTCTCTTATGTCATCTTTGTCAACACCTTCTACTGCAGAAAGAACATTTTTAAGATCCATTAGAACAGTTTTACATTTCTGCATCTGACATTCAACATCCTGTTCGCTGGATGCTCCTTTATGTTCTGATGACTCAGGAGTGACTCTAATGTTGTCCATCGTAAGGTTCTTCTTTTTACTTACAGATTTAGCAAAACTGTTTTAGTATTCAGTCTTTCAGTTTTCTGTTTATAGGTCTGATTACTTTAGACAAGAGACACAGCCCTCACTGACGCATCAAAGGCAACCAAAGATGACGGGTTATTTTGTGTTTTTTAAAACGCAGACAATGTACTTCAGTTTGGTTTAAATTTGTCTTTGTTACATAACACTGGGGAAGGCTATCCTCCTGTGTTTTGTGTTGTTGCATCCAATTTCCAGCTCTAGTTCAGCTTCAGAATGAAAGGGAACAAGTACTGCTGTATGTGTAAAATCACAACAATCTTTAAAATTTTCTTTTTTTAAAATGCAGTAATGGGAACTTCCAGGCAGCACTTTAGTTTCACTCTCAGAAGAATGCCTGCATTCAGACCTTTCAAAAGCACTGCAAGTGAAAAAAAAAAGTAAGTCCAGCAAATGCAATAGAACATCACATGAAATTTTTAAGATATTTAAACACATACAAAAGATCATATTGATGTTTCTATTTTCAAGACTTAAAAAAAAACAAAAAAACAAATACAACATTGCTTCCTTGTTCAAATGTTTACAGTCATTTTTTCAGTTTTTTTGGCTACCTTTGAAGGACATGCTACCAAATTTTACAACATGTCTGTAAGATTATTCTGGATCATTTTACCTGCTGTTCACAACATTGCCTTGACTTTAAATAATTATAATTATAGCAGAAAGGCATGGGGAAGGATGTACACATAAAACTCTTACATCTCAGATTAGGGTACTGGCCCGGTGCCAGAAGGCTAGCTAAGAGAGAGAAAAAAAAAGGACAAAACTGAAAGAAAATCAGTTCGCCATCCTTAGATAAGTCCCATATTCTGAAAGTAGAGGAAGCAAGCTGTTGGTAGGACAATGGCCAGTGTGGAGCTCACTGCATGCTCACCTCATACCTTAGTGTGAAATGAGTGCAACACAACACAAATATCTCTAATTCTATGTTGTGAAGGAGGTCAGGATGAGACTTTGCTGCCCATGCCACACGCTCCAGGGATCTAAATCTTGTCATCACAATAAACAAAACATGCTGGAGGGGTAGGTTCCTGACAAAGAGACTACCCAGACTCTGGAATAGACTGCCCATACATGTCAAGCAGAGTGCCTCTTTGGCCCTCTTCAAAAGGAACCTTGATGATTGGATGGGAGAAAGGAAATTCACCCCGAGGATCATGTCAGTCGCCCTGCTAGACAGGGGTCCAGGGAAGTAAATAGTGTGGGAAGAAATAGACAGGGAATTATTATGGTTAGGCTTGTATAGGCCCTAGGGCTGATAGCCTAGTACCAACCTATGAATCTATGATTAACAAAATATTTTATGCATAGTAAAATTACCGAGAACCACTTAAAGGATTAGGATTGCCACAAGGCATTTGTAAATGGAAGACTGACAAGTGGCAAATGATATCAAATATGGCAACATATTTGCTCAAAACCTGTAGTGTGATTTTTTGGTGGGACAGACAGAGATCAAGGCAGCATTCTCTAGTTTCTCTAGAGGGAAGAACAGAATTACCATTTAAATACTCAATCCTTGTAGAAATAGTGACTAACACAGCACATCACCATAGAGGAAAAACAGAAAGCAGCTATACTTGATCAATGGTCTATGACTATGCCTTATAAAAAAAAAAAAAAAAAAAAATCCAGCACCATAAATGTCCAGAGATCTCTTACCTAATAATGCCATAACAGGCTGTTGTTTTACATGCAACAGATATTCAAAGCAAAGACATCACATACAGTAGTGGCTATCTTACTGGATGCTGTACAAAGTTGTGCATGAATGCTCCTTTTCACAGCAAACAGCTTTGTGCAAGGGCAGCATGCATGGCAGAACATAAAACCTACTCATACAATAACCTTTTAGGAATCAGGTTGAGGAGACTCTGGAGAGGTGGAGATATGCTCTAGAGAGCAGAGGAATGAGGGTCAGCAGGGCTAAGACAGAATATATGTGTGTAAATGAGAGGGAGGGTAGAGGAATGGTGAGGATGCAGGGAGTAGAGTTGGTAAAGGTGGACGAGTTTAAGTACTTGGGATCAACAGTTCAGAGTAATGGTGAATGTGGAAGAGAGGTGAAGAAGAGAGTACAGGCAGGGTGGAATGGGTGGAGAAGAGTGTCAGGAGTGATTTGTGACAGACGGGTATCCGTAAGAGTGAAAGGGAAGGTCTACAAGAGTGTAGTGAGACCAGCTATGTTATATGGGTTGGAGACAGTGGCATTGACAAAAGGCAGGAGTCAGAGCTGGATGTGGCAGAGTTAAAGATGTTAAGATTTGCAATCGGTGTGACTAGGATGGATAGGATTAGGAATCGGTATATTAGAGGGTCAGCTCATGTTGGACAGTTTGGAGACAAAGCAAGAGAGACGAGATTGCGTTGGTTTGGACATGTGCTGAGGAGGGATGATGGGTATATTGGGAAAAAGATGCTAAGGATGGAGCTGCCAGGTAAGAGGAATAGAGGAAGGCCTAAGATAAGGTTTATGGACGTGGTGAGAGAGGACATGCAGGCGGTTGGTGTGACAGAGCAAGATGCAGAGGATAGGAAGAAATGGAAAGAGATGATCCGCTGTGGCGACCCCTAACGGGAAAAGCCGAAAGAGAATAATGATGATGATGACAATAACCTTTCATAAAAAAGCAGCCTGTGAAGCAAACTGACTCGAAAGTCGCTGTTGTTCTCTGGCAAGAACATACTTATTACGCAGTTACCAAAAATAGCAAATAAGTACTCACTTTATTATCTGATCTAGTAGAAGGCCCACTGCAGTGTGTAACCACTGGGATGTCCATTTCTGGTATAGCACAATTCTCAAAATCTCTGGCACACATTGTACGGGGAAATATATACACCCTCTTAGTGCACACAAGTACGTCATGCATCAGAGAAGGAGAATTTGTCAATCCCCCTGTAGTCTTTAGTTCAGACTTCATGCATTGAGTGAGCATACAAGAAAGGCATTCATTCTTTTTCTGATTACCTGTTTAAACCAGTTCAGGGCTGCAAGGGATCCAAATCCTATCCTGTCACCCAGTGGACAGAAGACAGAGAGAACATAAGGTTGGATAGGCTGCAAGTGCATTGCAGGATGCACAACACATATACATGGGCACTCACACACACACACACACACACACACACACACACACACACACACACACCACCCACCCCACACCACACGTGCACACCACACACCCACATACAAACATGAGCATGCACAGTTGTGGATAATGTGGAGAAACACTAGTTAATTTAGAAAAGTGTATCTGTGTAAATTAGGATGACACTACATTACCCAGCAAAACAAAAAAGAGAAAGAAAAAACATAGGCACAGGGTAGATGTGCACATTCTACAGAGAAGGCAATGCATCCAACAGCCAAACGTGAGAACCAAGAGCTATGAGGTGGCACTGTTAACTGCCACATCTTTACACTGCTGCCACCAGAAAGGCAAAAAAAAAAGTATGTATACATAGGCTCTAGGTGACTGTCACTGTATAGTGACAGCTCAACCTCATGTGCAAAAATGGTACAAATGGATTGTGGGTATATGGTTTCTTGTCATTTAATCAAATGCTAAACACATTTGCTGCTAGCATTTTGAAAAATGCTAGTAGCTGGTTGTGGGATATCATGGCACAGGGTGGAGTGGGATTTTGCCCATTCCCTGCTGTTGTGCAATTTCAGACTTGGTATATATAATTTGAAAGGGATGTGGATATTTTGAGGTTTGGTCTTCTGGGGGTCAAGATTGTTTTTCAAACATTTGTGTGATTTACATGTAATAGATACATAATTACAACCTTAAAAATTATGTCCATCCACTATGGTTAGTGTAAAGGCTACTCAGAAACAGGGAATGGGAGAAAGTAGTAGGACAACTTATTTGAAATCATGTCTTGCAGATTAGCACAAAGGATTAAAGTGCTGAGCTACAAATGACTATCCTATAGTTTGGGGCTTAATTTCCTTGGTTTCCATTTGCCACTGTGTTTCTCAGACCAACCAGTTAACCGAACAGGACTTGTGGGCAACAAGTCAGTTAACAAATATATAAATAACTACAGCATTTGAGACTTATGATCTTTAGTTACATTGAAAAAACAAATATGCAGACACCTTGTAATGCAAGCCCTTCTTGAAATCCACACTGTACATAAACAGCCCACGAACGTTACAAGCCAACACCAATAAAAAGCGAACTTTCAGAAAAAAACTTGGCAAGTTTTCGTGTTTGTGATTTTTTTACTATCTTTAGTTACGTGGTCAGTTCATACTTTTCTCCTTCAAGATGCTGTAAGGGGGTATTTTCCATTAATCAGTGAGATGCAATGACTTCCAGAGTTAAACTGCAGGAATGCATTCCTGCATAGGAAGTGCAAGGAATCCTGACTCTCCAACACAAACAATACTGCTACTGACTGCTGAAGTATTTTGTTTTAATGAAAAATGATTTTCAGTCCATCAGTAGTAGGACATCCTTGATCCAAGAGGATAGGGCAACAAGCACCCCCTGCAGGGGTCCTCTTCACAGATGAACTGACATGGTAAGCATGTATCTATTTCATCTAACTTCAGGGGCACTCTGGCCATTTGAAGTGGGTAACTATTGGGAAAAAAAAAAAGGCCAAGCAGCACCTACGCTGTCCCAGAAGGCAGGAGCCACAAGAAGGCCCAGAAAAGCTGAGAAGACAGTCTCTCAAAACAATAAAGTGTCAAAAGAGGACCCAGCTCCTGGGCTTGCAGTTCAAGCAATACTGCTTGGAAAAGGTATCCATCAACAAACTAGTGGTCATGGCAGAATTGTCCAAAATGGACACACTATCGAAACACTGACAAGAAGCAGCCATATGTCTCATGCAGTGGCCTTTGGCAACATGATCCATAAGGTAATTAACCACTTGATGGCAAAAACAGTGCAGTTAGCGATCCACTTCGACAAAGTTTACTAAGCCATGGTTAAGCACTTCTTACCCAGAGAGAAAAAGGCAAGCAAATGGTCAACATCATAGGAACATAGGATCATTTCTAGGATAGCAATTACACAGTCCATATGAGGCCTAAGCAAATACACCTTTAAGTATTCTCACTTGAAAGTTCTTGCCATCCTTTATGAATAGTTAATAGTGCCCACCTGACAAATCAAGGAGACTATATATGATACCCCTAGTGTAAATTTGTCTTCCTGTCTAATCAAGACTATCTTTAAAGACAGGTGTAGTAGAAGTTTGCTTGACCTGTAGAGGTTACTTATTCCACAGGCTGGGAATCCACTCGATTAAGAATCTAACCATCCAGAGAGTCCTTTTTATTTGTTGGTGTAAATTTATGTCATCAGTATAGGTGTTTACAGAGATACTTGTTTTGTGGAGAAATAGGATTGAGTCTTACAGGGCTTGAAAAATGACACAGGTCACCTCCAGCAGCTGGTAGTCTGCTGCAAAAAAGGAGAGTTGTGCTAATCAATTGGATAGTTGCAAACTGAAAGACGGAGGAAGTTTAGGATACTTCTCTACTCACATGAAGAACATCTTCCACTTAAAAGTTTAACTGGGATAAATAGAAGGCCTTCTGCAGCTTCAGTCACATAAGGGACCTCTGCTGGAAGGTCCAGTTTGGTTAATGGATAATTGATAGTCTTTGTAGTGGAATGGAATTTTGCACTGTCAGGGAGTTAAGTACCCGACTTTGTATTGTAATCAACCCCCAAGGGGAGATAAGGATAAATTTGGGTCTTGGGTCTTTCTCTGATTTTTACTAAAAGATGTATTCTTAGAGGGAAACGTGTGCAACAACTGTCCACACCACAATAGGAAGAACATATTCATTTTCAACTCCTGTTACCTTGATGAAACTGAGCAGAACTGGAAGAGCACAACATTCACTTGAACAGAAAACAGGTTACTCCTGTGGTGCCTCATTTCCAGAAGACCATGAGAAAATAAAGTATCCCTTATAATTAGCTTAAGAACTAGAAATACACCTGAAGGAGTCCACTAGCTCATTTGTTTCTCCAAGAAGATGAAAGGTTGTGAGACGCATGTATTATGTGGCTACAAGCAGACCTATATCACCTCACAACACAATAGGTGTCATTCTTTTCAGTCCTGTTTGTCCAGGTATCACACCACTACTTGTTTGGCTAATCAGAGCAGGAAGAGCTCTAATCTTCTCACTTTTGAAGGGATAAAAGTAGTGGCCATAGTTTTGATAGGTTTATATGTACTTACTTTTCCTTAGGTTTTGCTTTCTCTACACCAAAGTGGGGTCCATCTGGCCTCCTAAATAATTAGCTATCAGGAAATGCACTGCACTGGGTTTGGCAGGATGATAGATACTCCCAGAATGAAATAAAATTGTTGAGAGTCATCTTTCAAGTTTTTTGCCATGTTAGAGGAAGCCTTGCCAGGGAAAGGGACTCCTAATGTTCTACCACATGGGTGACTGACTCATAGATAGTGATACTGTCAAAGGGCTTTCATATTAGCAGGCCTTGTTTGGTTTCTTCTATGGTTAGAAACCTTTGTGGTACAATAAAATGGGAGAAGTCTTTCACTCTGAAACTCAGATGAGGACCACAATCAATGATTTTCATAAAACATTCATCATTTTCACTGACACCATCCAGGTGCCTTATAATAACATAGGTTCATAGGTTCGTACTAGGCTATCTGCCGTAGGGCATTTATAAGCCTAGCCAGAGTGTGCGTGGCTTTCACCACCCCTTAGGATGAGAATACTACGCCCTTTTAGGGTTTAGTTTACTGTGCCTCTGTCTAGTAGTGACACAGAGATGACCCCCGGGGTAAACCTACGATCTCCCATCCACTCGTCAAGATTTCTCTTGAATAGAGTCAGTGAGGGGCTCTGCCTAACATGGATTGGGATTCTGTTCCAGAGTGTAGGGAGCCTCTGGGTTATGAATCTGTCCCTCCAGCACGTCCTATTTATTTCTGTGTTGAGGTTTAAGTCTCTTGCTCTCGTGGCTCTGGTGGATTTGGATTTACTAAGGTGGAGCATGTCCATTAATTCCGGATTGGACATGGCCTTGTACGTCAGGCACAGATCACCTCTGAGTAGGCGGTATGCGACTGAATAGAGCTGGAGTTTTTTCAGTCGGGCAGCATATGACATATGTTTAAGACCCTTTATCCTCTTGGTGAGGAACTTTTGGGGTCTTTCCAACTGCTGCAGGTGACGGGTAAGATACATCCCAAATGGGGCATTGTACTCAATCGAGAAGAGTACAGGGGCACAATGACCTCTCTTGATCTAGATGTGAAACCCTTCATGATAAGGTGGGCAATATAGAAGGTCTTTCTAACCACTTTGGCAATGTAAGTGTCAAATGAGAGGTTACTGTCAACCTGGGTCCCAAGGTCCCTGATTACCTCTTCCGTACTTAATGGATTACCACCTATGTGGTAATTTGTGGGTACCTTGTTTTTCCCAAAGGGTATGACTATACATTTTTTGGCATTCAGCTTAAGGCCATGGCTCTGGCACCAATTATCCGTTTCAATGAGGCCTCTCTGAAGGATGTTTGTGTCCGCTGGAGTATCAATTATGACACCCAGTTTGCAGTCATCTGCGAACTTTGTCAGCCACAATCCTCCTATGTTTGCCTGTACCTCGGAAAAATAAATGCCGAACAAGAGGGGTCCCAGGACTGAGCCCTGTGGGACACCGCTTGTGACTGGCTTAGAGTCTGACATAGCTCCAGCAACTCTGACCCTGTGGGTTCTGTCCTTGAGCCAGTTTGCAACCCATCTTGTGACATATGGGTTTACATTTAAGCTGGTGAGTTTGTCTATGATGCCCGAGTGGGGTATTGTGTCAAAGGCTTTTGCAAGGTCAAGGTAGGCTGTGTGAACTGCCTTACCCTCATCAATGGCCTTAGTGACTGTTTCAAAAAAGTCGATCAAGTTCAAAAGGCAGGATCTGCCTTTGACAAAGCCAAATTGGGTAGGATCCAATGTCTGTAGATCCCCAATGTCTTTGTTTATGAGTTCCATAATGATCCTCTCCATAGCTTTGCAGACCAGGCTCGTCAAGCTTATGGGGCGGTAATTTCCAGGGTCCGTAGAAGCACCGCCTTTGTGAAGTGGTACCACTGTCGCCGTACGCCACTCCTTGGGTACGTATCCTGTAGTAAGGCTAAGATTAAACAGTAACCTTATGTGTGGGTTTAGTTCCTCTTGGAGTTCATGTAGCACACAGCCCGGGACACCGTCCGGTCCCATTGATGCTGTGTTTTTAGCTTTAGAGAGGGCGGCTCTCACCTGGGCATCTGAGATATTAGGGAGGCTACACTCTGCTGGGATAGTTATTTCTCCTTTTGGGGGAAACGCGGGGGAGAAATTTGCACTGAACCTGTCTGCCAGAATGTTGGCAATGTCAGTGGGTTCAGTGTATTTTGTATCATTTTGGACTAACTCTGAGCATATCTGGGAGTTTCCACCCAGGTTTCTAACATAGCTAAAGAAGGCCTTGTGATTGTCTTTTGTGTCTTTTGCGATTTTTCTCTCAAAGTTGGCCTTGGATGATTTTATGAGTGATCGTAGTTTTTTGCTAGTACTGATCAGAGATGCCTTCCCTTTTAGGGATTTTGCTCTGTCATGTAGTAGCTTCCTCCTCCTGTTGTAGAGTTTGTTTATGGCTGGGGTCCACCAGACCGGGCGCCTGCCTTTGGGGGAATGGGTCTTGGTTTTATTTGGGATTGCATGATCCATGCATTCTTGAAGGTGCCCGTAGAAGGCATTTGCAAAGGATTCAGCAGTGTGGGTTGTGGTTTCCACTAGCCCAGGGGCCTTGAAGGATACCATTTCAGTCTTAAGAAGTGTGAAGTTGGCTTTTGAGAAGTTCTTCACTGTGGTCTTTTGTGCAGGGGGTGGGGGCGGGATGTGGATTTCCAGTGAGATTAATTTATGGTCTGATCTTACCAGAGAGGGATATACTTTTGTCCCCATGTTTGTGATGATCAGGTCTAGTATATTGTCTCCTCTTGTGGGAATGGTGACCAGTTGTTCCATTGCATTTGAGTTTATGAATTGTAGGAACCTTTGGGCTAGGGTGTTGGGGCTTGAGTAATGTTCCCAGTCTATGTTTGGGTAGTTGAAGTCCCCCAATATAATGGTATTTGGAGAGACATTCATACTCTCTAGTGTCTTCAGGAAGGCTGTGTGGGGTTCCTGAGTTTGAGAGGGTGGTCTGTAACATGCTACAAACTGTAAGGTAGTTTTGCCTATGGTTAGTTGCACCTGGATGGTCTCCGATGCTTCGTGCGTTGCCACTAACCTGGAGGTGTGGGTATCTTTGATGAATATGGATACTCCCCTCCTTTTGTGGTTCGGTCCAAGTTTTGGGGCCGGAAAGCATGATATGAGGTAAAACCTGATAGTGCTGGGGTGCTCTCAGGAGCCTTGAACCAGGTTTCAGTCACTGCACAGACATCGATATTCTCCATACTGAGAAGGGCTTCGAGGGCGTGCATCTTGAGGTTTAGACTTCTGGCATTGAGCAGCATTACCCTTAGTTTTTTTCCACTTGTGTTTTCTAGGGAGGTGGGTTTGTCCTTTGAGCCTTGCCTAAAAAGGCACTATGGGGTGGCAAGAGCCTTGGCCAATATCCGGAAGCCCAGGGGTGACAGGTGCAAGCCGTCCCTTGTGAAGCAGCGTGGCTTGTCAAGCATGTCATCCCAAGCAGACAGACATTGGATCCCCTTAGAATGACACCAGTAATTAAGCCAATTGTTAAAACTGATCATTTTGTCTTTGTACTGTGGCATCATTCTTGGTGAGGGTAAGATGCTGCTCAGGGTCAGGGTCATACCGGCCTGGGCTACATAATCAGAGAGCTCCTCTATGTCTCTTTTCATGTAGTCCAGGGAGGTACGTCTCAGGTCATTCACACCGGCGTGTACAATGACTGAGTCATATTTGTACTTGCTGTGGAGTGACCTGAGTGCTTGTGTTATGTGACGGATTCTAGCTCCTGACAGGCAGCTTACTGTGACCCTCTCCTTGTTCAGTCTGGTGAGCGGTACGTCAGTGTGTCTGACTATGGAGTCACCTATTACAAGTGTGTCTGGCATGTTGTTTGGCCTTAAGGGCTGTGACTGTTTAACACACTGACTATGTGAACTATGTGTTGCATGTGCTATGTCTTGAGATGGCGTTTGCTTGGGTGTCTGCTTTGGAGGCCTCTGTTGTTTTGGTAGATTTTTAATCAGCGCCTCCGAGTATGTTTTTGTGTGTTTATGTGTTTGGTTTGCAATTGTGAAGGTTCTATGTGAGACTGGGTTTGTGGTGTGAGTGGTTACCTTCTCCTCCTGACTGGTCTTGCCAGTACTGAACAGAGCTAAGACCATTCCAGAAAGTCACAGTCTGGAATTTACTCCAAGTTGCAGAGGTGAAAAATGGGATATCAGCCTCTATTCCAGTTTTGAACAAGGAAGAGAGTAGAAAAGAATCCTCTTCCTGTTTCAGAAGAAAGAAAACCTCTAGAGGACATCTGAAAACTAGAATGTAGCTCTATTCCTAGGAGCTCTGTAGATCTGTTTCAATGAACTCTTCCTGAAACAGACTAAAGAGCTACAAGACATGTCTGTCTGCAACCTCATCAAGATCCTGCCAGCCCTTTGTTATAGTTTTACTAGCCTCTTGTGCTCTATTCTGGGTCAGTTCAGGATTACTGCAGTTGTTCCTGCGCTCTCTGCCTCCATGGAGACGTTACCAGTAGGGCTAGAGTAACTGCCAGGGTCTTGAGAGCTCTTGTCATTCTGCAGGAGGATTGTTGCCTGTCAGAGAACAGGACTGGCCTAAAGGAACAGCAGCTGTGAGACAGGTGGGGCACCTCAGAGATGTGATGATTACATGACCTGAGATGCAACTTTTTAAACTGCATCTATAGTGATGAGAAAAGGTCTGAAGAAGTTTTCACAAAAAAAGAAGATGAAAGTGATTACTTTTACTGATTTCTTACTGATTTTAATTGTTCTCGTATTAAATTTTTCTTTTAACCTTACATCTTTCAACCTTGCATCCCCTTTGTTTTAGTGACCTCAGAAATCCTCCATGGTGATCAGTGTCTGTTTTCACTTCTGCATGTCTTCAGAGAGATCTTGAGACACCTACCAAAGATGACCAAGTTAAAGCACTAGCAAAGTCAAAATTGCAGAAGGCTGTATGGAAGCCCATATAAGATGCCATCAACCCCCCCCCCCCCAAACAGATGTCTTGACACCAGAATCAGAGAGGTCTGTCATGTTTTCCAAAGCCTGGTCCATAAGATAGGAATGGAGCAGGAAGACATGAAATGGATACTTCAGAGCATTGATTGACCCTTTGCACATCCATCAGAAACACTAGATCCAATGATTTAAACTTTGCTGTAACATAAATAGAACATGCTGGTAAGAAAGATATGTGTCTTAAAGGGTCCCCACGGTCTGGAATAGACTCCCCATCCATGTGAAGCAGAGTCCATCCCTAACCCTGTTCAAATGTAACCTTAACCATTTGATGGGAATTTGAAAATTCAACCCCAGTGTTGCCCCCATGTCTCTCTTTGACAGAAGCCAACTGTACATATTCCCTAGCAAACCACCTACTAAACCTTTGTCATCTTCTTAACTAACACACTCCTCCAAAAAGATGCCCATGTTACATGGGGACATAACTGGGTTGGGATGTATATCTAGGCATATAAAACCCTGGTGGTCATTAGCCTAGTATACACCTATGAACCTATAACTGAACTTGAGTCACTTTGGTCTCTTAGGTGTCTTTAATTATTTCATTACTATGTTAATTGTACTAATGAAATACTTACCCTTAAGCTGTTTGAAGGTAGAATTTTAAAACTCATAGGACTGACTTTGGGAAGAATGGTGCATATTCTGAACTAAAAGAGTTTTTTTTTCAGTTGCACAGTCCATGGTTTAATCAAGGCACAATTCAGAGCCACAAATAAATATGACCATAGCTGCTGAGCATTCAGTTCTGAATCACACACTAAATGTGCAATGCCTTATGCATACCATGCACACACAACTGAAATTTTAGCAAAACACAGCCTAGTGTGCACATTTTATCACTGACATGACATGTAACAGCATGCCATGCATAGTAGTGCAACACTGTATACTTTTCATTAAGACAGTACATGTGACCTACGGAGGTATAAGTCGACCATAAGAAAAACAATGAAAATGACATTTACTGTACAATGTCAGTATAAGGCACGGGACACAAATAAAGGTACACGTGTAACATGAATTGCCGTTCTCTTCAATATGTTGCAGTCACTGCAGTCTAAATGTGCGCTTGTATGACACAGCAAAGATTGTGCAACATACTGTAATGCAGTTACCAAAAACAATCTCAAATTAAATGCAAGAAAGTGCAGCATAATAGTATTCAGAAGAAAAGTTGTTCCCACCACATATTATGTACGGTACTCCTCTTCAACAGACATGGTCATAAGAGACCAGGGTATTTATGTGCCCGACGCTTTCTGATTTCATCACCATGTTTCCACCACAGTCAGGAAATCCTCATGTATGGTCAAGTTCAAGATTCAAGGAAATCGTCCTAGCACTGTACTCTTCACTTATCAAACCCATTACCCAATACATTATCGCCTTTGATAAGTACAAAGCCAAGCATATCAAATAGAAAGACCCTGA
Source organism: Protopterus annectens (assembly GCF_019279795.1). NCBI lineage: Eukaryota > Metazoa > Chordata > Ceratodontiformes > Protopteridae > Protopterus > Protopterus annectens. Next base: position 1,797,345,241 of record NC_056732.1, read on the forward strand.
AGATTTCTAACAAAGAAAATTACAGGCCTTAAATCCCTCAGCTACCATGATACATCTGATACATTAGCATGGCTCTCCTCGGTAGCCTGCAAGCTGCCCTAAGCTAATGTATATCTTGCCCTTTTTTTTTTCAAAAAGAAACTGTTAATTAACCCACCACAACTACAAACAACAAACTCTGTACTTAGTGCAGTCCTCACACATAGTGCACTGGATAATGTTTTGCCAGCAGTTGGACCCTTGAAATCATTCTACTTACATTCTAGAATTAAAGAGTTACTGATGGACTCAGCCCATTACTGGTGTTACAATACCTATTCAAATATATGTCTACGGAGTCAAAGCTAAGTTTTAGTTATAAACCTAGATACCTTCCTTGTACTAATTACATAGTTATTCTTTTAAAGTCAAACTGGAGACAGGCTTAGCATTTGTCACAACTTTATCTATAATTTCTGATGTGCTCCTTAACCAAGCTATTCACAGTACCTATTTCAGATCCCAGATATGTTTGTTCTAGATATTTCTACTCATTTTGTCTAATACAGCTCTGAGCTCCCACACTTTCATTTATTTCAATATTTCTAAACCACAGTCAATCTTGTGTGTGTGGGGGGAGGGGGTGTACTTAGATTTCCAGTGTCTTATAGTTATTTTTTTAACTGCTAATATAATCAACCTTAGAAAGACCTGTTTACTTCTAGATATAGACTTTCCCCAGTACCAGCCCTACAAGTCCACTACTTTTTTGATAATAACTCTTTATCAATGGTTTTAGATACCAAATCCTGTAATGCAATTTTAAAGTCTATCAACCTTGAACATTCCCAAAAATGAGATTCTATGTGCCCTTCTCCTTGAAATCATATCTCAACAGTTGATATGAACAGATGGAAACATGATGCTCAGTTTATTAGCAGTATAAAAGTATTTGTGGAGTAATTGCCAAGCAAAAATTCTAAATCTCCTTTACTTGGTAATATATTTCAATGTCCTTGATGTCTCCCTCCACTGCTTGTTCGATATTTGCATCTATAGTTCTGATTCCCAATTTTTCCTGAAGGCCTCTTGCCTGGTATAGCTTCCTTACAACCCTCTGTATAATTTTTCTCTAATCCTCCTTGCATTGGCCTGATCTGTTCTAGGCTCTATAAGTAGATTTGTTAGTTCTGGTGGTACCTTCTGCCGTCTTCTTTATTTGCCTGTAAAATGCCACTATACCTTGCTAGCAGACGTATTTTCCATCTGGAAGATTAAATTTTGTTGTGCTCATTCCCAGGCCAAAACTAAATTTACCTCAAGTAACTGCTCCCAATATCGTCTCCTTTGCTAGTTTCCTCCAGTTGAGCCCCAAGGTCATGCTATCCTTTACAAAGCAATTACTAAAGCCTCCCTCTGTTGGCATTATCACCATTGCCCACATCATTAACTGTTTTGTTTTGAGATGTTTCTCTGTTATCTTAAAAAAATATAATATTCTTCATAATTATTTAAGTGCTTTGTCCCTCTTGTGGACCTTAACTGATTATCAACCTTTTCTATTTGGAGGAGTAGTCCCGTGTTTGCATGAAGTACACCAGTCTCAGTTGCATTGCTTCAAAGTACTTCTTTAAATCTGGGAATGTCAATCACCCCTTGATCCTTAGGTAATAATACCATCTCATTTTACCCTAGATCTTCTTCCACTCCAGAAGAAAACATTAAGCTTTGCATTGAGTCTTTCCCAAATGTTGTCCTCAGTGTAGATCATACAGTGTGATGTATCTTTAAGAAGCATTTCCAGGCAGTGCACGTGCATATGAAAAGACAGCACATGCAAGACAACAGTACCATGTTGAGTGAACAGCCAGAGTGTTAACATCTATGCATGCTGTAGTCACTGTTTGTTAGTTTGTTTATATTTATGTTACTTAGCCTCAATGCTGATGTGTTTGTATACAACAGAGCTACTTGAACTGAACCCACAACTGCTTGTCTGTTTTATCCTGACCGGACAACTGACATGGTGTCAGAACCGGGATATGTGAGTAAGACTTGGAGTCAGAAGCCAAAAACAAGTCAGAAATAAAGCCACAAGGTGTACAGCTAGAAATAGGGGAATATAAATGAGTGAATCATCTTACAAAGCTCAGAAATGAATTTCAGGTACTAAAACCTGCATAAATGATTTATCTCACAAAGAAAATGATACAGAGCATTCACAAAGCACAAAACACATTATTAAGCAAACAAAAAGCACAAAACACATTATTAAACAAAATGTTCAAAATCATGATATTTGATAGAATAATTCGCAATGCTTACAAAAATGTTTAGAATTACCTCCAGTTTGCATAATGTATAACGAGCATGCTTACAAAAATGTTTAGAATTACCTCCAGTTTGCATAATGTATAACGAGCATGCTAACAGTCAAATGAGCATAACAAATACAATAAAAAGTTCAAAATGAGCATAAAAAATTTGAAACGACTGGAATTCTCATTAAACCATGTTTTTCGATATGGACTACTATTTCACACTGAGTAAAGTTATTTGACCTATAACTAAAGTTGTTGGCGCATTATTCGAAGTCTGAATGGTGCAAAGTATCTGCAATGTGTGCTTTATTACAGTGCTGTTATTTCGCAAAGTACAGTTATTTCATATAGTGCAGTCATTTCGAGATGTTTTTGTGCTGTGTACAATTCATTTGCAGTGTGCAATCACTTGGAAGTGTTTCTTACACTGTACAGAGTTATTTCGCAAGGTACAGACATTTCAAGATGCTTCTTGTACTGTATACAGTTCGTTTGCGATGTCCATTTACTTAAAGTGTTTCTTACTCTGAGCTTTTTCTGCCATATACAGTTTATTAGCAAAGCACAATTGTTATGAAGTATTTCTCACAATGATAAGGTGGGTTTTCACAAAATACAGTGGTTTTGGAGTGTTTCTTGCTCCACTGAGTCTTATGTCACAAAGTGCAGTTATTTCAGAGAGTCTATAGTGCTGTTGAGCATAATTACAAGATTCTGGCATAAAAGAGAATTCTGGTAAATGTGTGTATTTTCAAACACATTTCCAACAGCCTTTATTTCTGTGTGTGCGTGTTGGCATGGCTGAAGCATTTCACAGACTGTTTCCACTTGTGTTTGATCATAATATTGCAGAGAATTGGAGAATGTTTGAGCAGGAATACGAATTTAATATACAAGCAGCTTTCTCTGACAAAGATGCATGTAGGAGGGCATTTATTCTGCTTAATCTAGCTGTGTCAGAAGCTACTGAAATAGGCCATTCATTTGTGTATGCACCAGCAGTATATACATGAGAGGGAGAAACCATCATATTGCTGTACCAGCTGAATCAAGGGAGGACCCTGAGTGTTTGAAGCACAAATTTAGACAAATGCGTAACCCACAGCAAAATGGTACATTGGTGAGGCACTTATTTCACACAAGAGACCAAAAGTCAAGTGAACCTTTTGCTGCTTATATAACTGACTTGAGAAACAAAGCTAAAACATGCAGATTTGGTGACTTGAAAGATGAGTTGAAAAGGGCAGGCTTTTGTGTGGTGTTAATAATGCTGCAGCGAGAAAGATTTTGCTTCAAGACAGTGATTTAATGTTGAGCAAATCCATAGAGATTTGTCAAATACATGAGCTTACAGAAAGTCACACATATTTATTTATTTATTTATTTATTTATTTATTTCAGTTTGATTACCGGGGAAGTCCACTGGGCCAAGAAGTGCCCATATTCAGTGGAGGCCCGGGGAGAAAAGCTCCAAGAACAGTATAATACAATATAGGTTACAGAATAAAAGCTCCAAGAACAGTATAATACAATATAGGTTACAAAATGCAAATAAAGATTATAAAATAAAAATACATACAATATAGTTTGTAAAAACAAGTAGGGTTAATACATTTGAAAGTTGCAGAGAACTTGATGGCAGATTTTTTTTTTTTTTTTTTGAATCAATATTTATATGCTTACAGTCACTTAAAGTCTGTTAGTTGTAGTTATTTTGAGAAATTAGAATAAGTATGAGAGTATAGTGGAGTAGGAGTAGGAGTGCTTAGTTAGGAGTCCCTATGGAATTTAAGTGGGGTGAAAGCAGGAGCATTTCCATTTGGAGGATATGTGAAGAAAAAGTTGAGTTTTGAAGGATTCAGTGTTGGGTATATTCCTAAGTGAGGTAGGCAGAGAGTTCCATTCTTTACCTAGTGAGAAGGAGAGTAAAAGCTGGCCAGCTGGTCGTTTCGGTTTACTAATGGAAATTAGGTTTTGGTTTTCGGATCTCAGTGATCTGTTAGGGATATATGGAGGAAGGATGTCCTTTAAGGCTGGACATTTATTAGGGGAGAATATTGGTTTGTGAGCGGTGGTTAGTTGTAGATAGTCTAGGTGATTAGGGAGTTCTAGCCAGTTCAGAGAACGAAGGCTGTGGCAGTGGTGACTTGATGTTTTGGATTTGGTGGCAAATTTAGAGATCTTATTATAGCAAGCTTCGAGCTTAGAGGTGTTGATAGCAGACAAATTGGTTAGGAGAGGGGCTCCATATAGAAGGGAAGGTAGGAGGAAGGATGTTGCCAGGGTATGCCTAGTGGAGTTTGAAAGGAAGTGATTGTTCCTATATAGCATACCTAGCTTTTGGTGGGTTTTCTTTATGTTATGTTGTATGTGAAGATCAAATTTGAGGTGTTCGTCTACGGTGATGCCAAGGAGTTTTGCAAAGGGGACCACTTCAATGGCAGTGTTAGTTTGGCTGAGAACATTGAAAGTGTTTTTGTCCACAGAGGAAACTTTGGAGGGGAGAAAAATTAGTATTTTGGATTTATTGGAGTTGAGAGAAAGGTGGTTTTGGTGCATCCAGTTCTCTGTGGTGGTAAAGGCTAATTGGGTTTTGGTCTGGAGTTCAGGAAGGTTTGGGGCAGACCAAGGTAGAGTCATCTGCGTATTGGATGACTGTGGTGTCAGGGATGAAGATGTGAAGGTTGTTTATGAAGATGTTGAAAAGCATGGGTCTAAGGATGGATCCCTGAGGAACACCAGTAGATGTAGGCAAAAAGGAAGAGAATGAGTTCTTCCATTTAACTGCTTGAGATCTGTCAGATAGGTAACTGGAGAACCAGGAAAGAGTGTTTGGGGAGAGTCTGAGATTAGCCAGATGATGAAGAAGGTGTGTGTGGGAGATGGTGTCAAAAGCTTTTGAAAGGTCTAGCAATATTGTGGATACAATGAGTCCAGAGTCTCGAGCTTGATTGATAGTTTCTAAGAAGGATAGTAGTGCAGTTATGGTACTGTGGCTGGGACGGAAGCCATGCTGTGTGGGTGTAAGGAGGTGATTTTGAATGAGATAGGGTAAGAATTGGTGGTGGACACATTTTTCTAGAATTTTAGATATTGGAGAGAGTAGGGCGATAGGGGGGAAGTTAGAAGTTATATTCTTGCAAGTGATAAGAGCATGGTTTCAGAAGGCTCTAGAGCAAATGCAAACATATATAGCACATGGCTAACAGAAGCAGGCTCAAGTACATGGCAGCTGCAGTCCCTGTGGGGCTTTCAAGGAAGACCTGTATCTTTCCAGCAAGTTCTAAGACTAGCTCAGTAAAACGGACATGCTCAGTGAACAACAGGGGTGGGTCAGCAAAACCCAAGTCAACTCTCACAGTCAACTGTCGTAACTGTGGTGCAAATCATGAGTCTAAAACAGAAAAGTGCTTACCATTTGGTCAGCAATGCCACAAGTGTAATTTAGACCATGAAGTAAGCCTAGTTGTCAGACCAGCATGGAAAATTTCAGTAGCCCTGTAAGGTAGAGTCAAAACTGACCTAGATAGAATGGTGCATCTAGGAGTAATTTGTCCAGTACAAGAACCAACTGAATGGGTATCCTCCATGGTGGTAGCTCATAAGAAAAGTTCAGATGATATTAGAATATGTATTGATGCAAGAGATTTCAACAAAGCACTAAAATGACCTCATCATCCAATGCACACAGTCGAAGAAATTGCTGCTCTTATGCCAAGTGCCACTGTTTTTTCTGTCTTAGATGCAAAAAGTTCATTTTGGCAAATTTTGCTTGACCAAAAATCTTCATTGCTAACCACTTTCAGTACACCATTTGGAAGATACTGATTGGTGAGAATGCCATTTGGGATAAATTCTGCTAGTGAAGATTTGCAGCGTGCAAATTTGGCTATCCATGTGTTATTATAGTAGATGATATTCTTGTAGGAGGCAATAGTGAAGTTAAACGTGACAGAAACCTTAAGAAAGTTCTGGAAAGAGCTTGTGAAGTCAATCAAACTGAATCCTCAGTAGTGCAAATTCAGGCTATGAGAAGCTACGAGGGGCCCAATACCATATTCATGGGTGACTTTAATTACCCCACTATTAAATGGGAATTCTATGCGACACCAAACATACAGGCACAGAGATTCCTGGATTTTGTAAACATAAGCTCCCTGGACCAGATAGTCAAATATACCAACCAGGGGTGCAACCATACCGGATCTGGTCTTCACTAATATGGGAGACTGCTGCACACTCCCTATTGTAATGCCTTTCCTGGTAAGGTCAGACCACAAAATTGTCTCTTTTGAAGTAAAAATAAAACCTGGACCCCCAGCTATAACTGGAATATTCAGGAACTATTCCAAGGCTAACCTGCTATTAAGTGAGAACCTGGCAAAATTTCAAGCCCCCATAAAGTCTGTGAACACTTCTGCCTATGCAGAACTGTTTACAGAAACCCTGTACAAGTATGTTAATAGCTGCATAGAGGCAGCTGTACCCACCAGGAAGAAGTACAGAACTAACCCAATAAACAAGCCACCCTGGTAGAATCACAAAATCAATTGGCTATATAACAAGAGAAGAAAATCATGGCAAAAATTAGGAGGTGCAGAACCCAGCAGGATAAAAACACTCATCAAACTAAACAAACAACTCAAAGAACAAATAATGTCGACCAATGCCAAAGTTGAGGTAAGTCTGGCCTCCCAGGCTAAGAACAACCACAAAGCATTCTTTACCTATGTCCGTAACTTCAAAGGCAATACACAATTGTGTGCAGAGCTCACTGTAAGTGGAGCCACCTATACTGAGCCAGAAGATATAGCACACCTCCTGGCTGATAAATTCAGCTCCAACTTTACTCCTCTCTCCCCCTCAACCTTCCATCAAGAAATATCATCAAATATAACTCCCCCTACTATCACTAGGGAACAGCTCCTTAATGGTCCCTGTAAGACCAAGAACACTGCATCAATGGGCCCAGATAATACCTCAGGATGCCTTCTAAATAGCATGAAACATGACTTATCAGGGCCTCTGGAATTACTATTTAACTGTAGCCTCCAAACAGGCTTTGTGCCTCATGAATGGAGAAAGGCAACAGTCATCCCTCTGCACACAGGTGGGCCAACTACAAACCCATAAGTCTCACTAGTCTTAAATGTAAAGCCATGGAAATAATGATCATGGAGATGAACAATAGAGATATAGTAAACCTCCAGACACTAGACCCAACCCAGTTTGGTTTTGTCAAGGGCAGATCATGCCTACTAAACCTGGTAAACTTCTTTGAGAAGGTCACCAAAGCAATGGATGAGGGCAAAATCATTCAGACTGCCTACCATGACCTGGCCAAGGCATTTGACACAATACAATGCCCCATATGGGCATTGTTGACAAACTCGAGGTTAGGTACAAACCCGTGTCTCACCCAATGGATAGCCAACTTGCTCACAGACAGGACCCAGAAGTTAGAATTGGGGAGTCCACCTCTACAAAGAGGCCAGTCATAAGTGGAATCCGTCCTTGGACTACTCCTTTTTAGCATTTACTTCTCAGAAGTCAAGGCCAATGTCAGTGGTCTCTGGCTAACTAAATTTGCAGTTGATTGCAAATTAGGCACTGTCACTGAATCTCACACTGACACAAATGTTCTCCAGGAGGGCCTGACACAGACAAACAACTGGTGTCAGAGCCATGGACTAAAACTAAATGCCAAGAAATGCATAATAGTATCCTTTTGGAAATCATTCATCCCTGGTAACTATCATATTGACAACACATCACTTAGAGTTGACCCAGGAGTCAGGGACTTAGGGACACACATAGATAGTAATCTAGCCTTTGATCATCACGTGTCTGCAGTGGTGAGGAAATCATTCTATGCTGCGCAACTTATAATCAAAGGTATGGTATCCAAGTCCAAGGAAGTTATTACTACACTGTATTTGGAATTCATCAGACCTATAATTGATTACAATGCCCCCTCTGGTATGGACCTAACCAGGCAAATCCAACAATTGGAACATCCACAGAGGTTCCTCACTAAAAGAATACAAGGCATAAATAATATGTCCTGTGCAGACCACCTCAAGACCCTATTCCAGTATTCTGTCTCTTACAGACTTTTGAGGGGAGATCTATGCATGGTATACAGGGCATTGTCAGACCCCACTCTGATGAACTTCCTGTGTGTCCACAAAACAAACAGCACCAGAATTACCCATTCTAAAGACTTAAACCTTGCCTGTGCTATAAATAGGACCTGCTGGAGAGATAGGTTTGTATCCCAGAGACTACCCCGTCTACGGAACAGGCTACCCATCCATGTGAAGCAGAGTTCCTTCCCTAGCCCAATTCAAGTGCAACTTGGACAATTGGATGGGAAACCAGAAATTCATCCCTAGTTTGGCACCTATGTCTCTAATGGACACAGATAACCTGTAAATGGTTCATCTCCCAGGCCCATGCTTACACTTATCAAGGGTATCAGAACTTGTCACAGATTTGGGATGCATGGCTAGGCTTAAAAAGGCCCTTGTGGTTAGTAGCCTAGTAAACACCTATGAACTTATGTTGGTCATTTGTTTTACCAGTTGAGGCTTACGACCAGTTCCTTCCAAGCAAACAGCTTTTCTTGAGATGCTAGCTCCAGACAATGTCCAAGCCTTACAACATTTTCTTGGCATGGTCAACTATTCAGGCAAGTACATTCCAGATTTGAGTCAACTTTCAGCACCGCTAAGGGAACTGACACGCAAAGACATAATTTGGTCCTGGATGGAACACCAAACAGTATTTGATGTCCTGAAATAGAAAATTGCCAGTCCACCCACTTTAAGATAATATGATCTTCACAAACCTGTAATTCTTTCTTGTGATGCTTCAAAATTTGGTCACTATTTTAAAAAAGCCTATGCACACAGCTCCCCTGAGATTGCAATACATGATGCTAAAACTGCAAACGTATAATTTTCACTTGGTTTACACAAAAGGCGGTCTTTTTTATCTTGCTGATACTTTATCCAGATCACCCAGAAAAAAAACACTGAACAGCATGAAAATGAGAAACCTGATCTTGAAGTCATGGAAATGAGAATTTTTTTCTTCCACACATCTTGATGAGCTTAGAACTCACACAGCTTCAGAACCAATTCTTCAGGAGCTCAACCACTTTATCAGTCGAGGATGGCCATCAAAGGAATATTGTTTATCACAAATGTGCAGCAGTATTTTCTTTGCAAAGATGAGATTTTGATAGAAGATGGTATCACCATAAAAGGTCAAAAAGTGATTGTTCCACAGTCCTTGCAACAAGAGTATATTAAAATCTTGCATTGTGGCCACCCAGGAACTGATTCTACCAAAAGAAGGGTGAGAGGACTAGTATTTTGGCCGTCTCTCTCAAAAGATACTGAGAAAGAACATTCAGCTGTTCTGTTTGTAACAGTACTAAACTGCATCAACAAAAACAACCACTTCATCCAAGCCAGATTCCTGAACTACCTTGGTCGACAGTAGCTACAGATATTTTTGAATGGAATGGTCAACATTACTTGGTGCTAGTAGACTCTTATTCATATTGGTTCCGTACTGACCTACATCCTAATCTGACGTCCAGTATTGTCATTATGAATTTGAAGGGACATTTCTCTGTCTCTGGTAGTGCACACAAAGTCGTTTCTGACAATGGTGCACAGTTTAAAAGTTAGCAGTTTAAAAGATTTGCTGAAACACTTTCACTATTTATGTTACTAGTTGTCCTGAATACCCACAATCAAATGGCCTGTCTGAACGTACAGTTCAAAGTGCAAAACAGCTGTTGGAAAAATCTGAACATGACAATATTGAGATTTTTCTTAATCTGCTTAATCTCAGAAACATTCCTTGCAACAATCTTCTTGGTTCACCTGCCCAGAGATTAATATTGAGACAAACCAGAACCCCACTACCAATCAGTAAGAATCTGTTGGTTCCAAGTGCTAAAACAACACAGCAGTAAAAGCTCAAATCCTAAACAAGCGTTTGTCCCAAAAGTCCTACTATGATAAAACCAGTAAGCATATGAATCCATTAAAAGAAGGAGAGAGAGCGAGGATGCAGACAGCAAAAGGATTTGACCGAATAGAACTTATGAAACTTTTATGTGAAGAACCGAGATTGTATATCATTCAGTTGCAAGCTATGGAATTTAGGCAGAATCAGAAACATTTATTACCGGTGTCCGAGCCAGTGTTACAGCATCTTGTCTGTAATAGAGACTCTAATTCTAAGAGTGATTTGTCCAATGTTCCTGTTCCAGAGAACATTTTATCATCTGTTCATATTTCTGAAAATATCCCTGAAAAACCTAAAGAAGAACATTCCCCAGTGACTATCCCTGTTGCTAAACCCAGTTCTAATTATTATATTATGAGATCAGGTCATATCTCAAGACCTAATCCTAAATATGCAGCAACCTGAACATGATTGATATTGTTTGAATATATAAGTATAATCTGCATGCTTATCTAACTGTTATTTTTTCACTGCAGAACAGAATAGTCAAACAGGGAGGATGTAGATCAGAGTGTGTGTTGTACTTTTAAGAGCTATTCCAGTCTTTGGGCACGTGCATATAAGTACTGAGCACGTGCAAACTAGACTGCCATTTTGAGTGAGCAGCCAGAGTGAAAGCATGTATCTGTGTAGCAATAAGTCAGTTAGTTCATTTAAGTTTAATGTTCCAGTCATCCATTCTGATGTGTTAATGTGTAATAAACTACTTAAATGAAAACTTAGCCTCATCGTCTTATTTAAATACACAAGCTGAGCGACATAATGGACATTATTCAGGAGCTGTTAGGATAGAAATTTTGTATGAAAATGTAGCTAGTGAGTAGGATAAAACTAAGCCGGGGTGTGGAAGTGGAAATTTGGAAGCTAGGAAGAAAAAATTGATAAAAGATCTGGAAGGTTTTGTTTAACAATATTTTAAGAGAAGGAGAAGTACCATCACATCATGGAAGAAAGCAATGGTAGCTGCAATACCTAAACTGGGTAAAGATCCATCAGATCCAGCTTGATACAGGCCCATTTCAATACTAAACCATGATTATAAAGTGATCATGTCTATAATGGCTAAAATAATGGCAACAGTAATGCCACAACTGATAGATCTAGATCAAGGTGGTTTTCTGGAGGGGAGGCAAACATTTAACAGCATTAACAGAACACTGATGATCCAGAGGGAAGCAGAATGTAAGAAAATACCAATGTTGTTGAGGGGTCGTGGTGCAGAGAAAGCATTTGAGTAAGCTGGGACTTTATGAGCAGGGCAATGGAAGCATTTGCATTTCCTGAAAAAAATTATAAGGTTGATTAGGAGAATATGAGGGACTGGAGGCAAAAATTAAAGTGGGTGGGGTCCTTTCTGACTTCTGCTTGAGCAGAGGAACCAGGCAGGGGCGTCTTCCCTCCCCTTTGTTATTTGCATTATATTTAGAACCATTGGCAAAGAAAATAAGGGGACTCAGAAATTCAAGGATATAATTGGTATGGTAGTCAGGAAAAGATGGCTTTATTTGCAGATGATATTATTTTATACTTGACAAAACCGGAAAGAGACCTTAAAGTGCTGTGGAACATTTTGAGACAGTTTAAGGTCTTTTGGGATACAAAAATTAATGAAGATAAAACAAAGGCAATAGCAGTAAATTATGTACCCACACATGAATTGGTTCAGGAATATCCATGTTTATGAGGACATGATAAAATTAAGTATTTAGTAATATGGATCAAAAATGATTCTAGTGTGGCAACTAACAATATGTGGGAAGAGACTAAACAAAAGATAATACAAAAACTGAGGAAATGGAAGCATTTTTATATGAATATGGAGAATAAAATAAAAGCAGTTAAAATGTTTTTAGGCCCTTTAGTCTTACACACAGGTCAAGCATACTTTTATCAATCACAGAAGTTGTGGATATCAATTAATAAAGAGCTGAAGGACTTTATCTGGGAAGGGAAAATGACAAGAGTCAAGTGGAATAAGCTGACTCTTCCAGTAGAACATGGCAGATTGGGTTTACCCAATCTGAAGGGGTATTTCAGAGCTATAAAGTTAAGACTCCTATACATAGCACAAGCAGAAAACTGTATTTCAAAGTGGAAAGGAATGATGATGAAACAGGGGGGGATTCTCAAGAAACAAGGAAAGACTGTGATTTTGGATGCAGGCCTTTAAAGAAAATAACAATAATCATACAGAATATGATATCCATAAAGTAGCAGAAAGTATTCTAAGAACTAAGTCAACGCAAGACTGAAGAAATGAGATTCTAGGGATGACTGCAATTAGGGATATAGGGAATAAACAAGAGGGGCTAGAATATATTGGAGAAAACTGTCAAAGGAACCAAGGTACTGGGAGCAAATAACTAGAGAGCGAAAGATGATAGAATGGGAAGACGCCAAGAATTTACTGGGACAGTAGGGTAGAGATTACCTTCCCTATCAGTGATTGATATCAGAGTATAGGCAAAGAGAAAGAAATAGAGGGGTCCTAAATGAAAGACTAGCACTGGTAGAGTTTTTGTAAAACCTAGAACAGAAGCTGCCATTAAAAAAGGAAAAATTAGTAGAGCATATAAAATATTGCACAATAACTATAAAGATCAATCAGATGAGGTTAGAAAGGACTGAGAAGAGATCTTGGATAAGCAATTCACAAAGAAACAATGGGAGGATATTTGTATTGTCTCCTAAATATGCAACAAAATCTAGAAAATTTATGATTTTTGCCTGGAAATGTTTGCATAGATATTTCTATATTCCAAGTAGACTCCAGAGAATTTTTCCTCAGGCAAACAGCAAATGTTGGAGGTTGCCGGGGAGGAAAGGGGTGGCTGAGAACATGTTTTCTGGGAGTGTGGTGGGTTGGTGGACTTTGGGGATTGGGATGCACTGTTGGGGATGCTGGAAGGGTGGATTGGTCTGATGGGGAGATGATTTTTCTAGGCTATGACACAGAATCGGAACTGCCTAGGCATGGTAAGGCCTTGCTGGGCCTAATAATGGTGGCTGCCAAAAAAGCAATTACTAGAAAATGGAAATCAAAATCAAAACCAACTATACTAGAAGTAGTGCTAAAACTACTGGAAATGAGATCTTTAGGAACAAACTACATAGGAAAAACTGGGAATTGTGTGAACAATACATACAAGGGAGGAATGAGGTTTAAAAGGCAGCAAGACTTAAATGAGCTATGTAATGTTTGACTGAAAAAGATTGGGTAGAGTGTGCCAGCGTGGTTTGTTTTCATTTGTATAAATGTATGATTGCCTGTGTAGTAAGTGATGGTTTAATAACAATGTTTCTTGCTAAAAAAGGCAGGAATTGTAAAATGTTTGTTATGTTAATTATAGTGTCATTACTTTTATATAAATGTAAATTTGTCTATGTCACAAGTGATAATTCAATAAAGGTGTTTGGAAATAAAAAAAAGACGGGTTCGCTCAGAGTCAAGCAACCTTCTACATACTCTCTCTGTAATTCCCTCTTCTCCTTTCCCAGTGTTCCCTCTCCTTTATTCAATTTTTTTCTCTAAAGTCTTAAGCTTTAGCATATTCCAGTCAGACACTTAAGTACTGAAGCTGGTGCACCATTTGCTTAATACATATTTTAATGCCCCAGTAACCCAATCCCTGAATGTTTTGATTTTTAATAGAAGGAAGGGAAAGCACCAATGCCTGGCTTCTTTTTGAAAACCATCTACATGCACGGTTATGTCTATCAGGGCATGATCGGGTAGCATTGATGGTATAGTGAGCATTGCTACTTTCCAAACAACTAACTCAAGTTTAATTCCTGGCCAGCGTAAGAAGTCTGTACATTTAGACACTATCTTGACAGTGCACTGAAGAGACAAACATGTATTAATCATTCTTTACAGGGTGGGTTTGGCATAATGGTTAAGGTCTTCACCTCATAGAAACAAGGTACAAGGTTTTATTCTGATCTCTGTTTTTTTGGCTAGACTTAGAATGGCCCTTCTGGGAAGTTAGCTTAGTATTCACCTATGAACTTACTGCTATTGGATTTTTTCTACACTTATTTGCTCATATGAGCTTTATACTCATATATTCTTGTATAAAAGGTCTAAATAAGACCAGGTCCTATGTTGATGCTGACAGAATATATATATAATTTGCCCAATACCAGGTTCTTTAAAACATCAACCAACCCAAAGATGTTCATATGTTTCTTTAGTAACATGCCCTCCTTGTCATTCTCTATGACCTAAGGTCACCTGATACATCCATCTGCTCACATCCAATGTTCCATTTTTTTTTAATAACTGACCGAGTCTTTTGAAGGCAAGTTATGCCAAGGTATTAGTTTGTTGATGGATTGAAGTCTGAAAATGTTATGCTGTCTCAGTGACTGATAGTGTTTCAATTTTTTTATCACTTCTGTCACATAGTGGAAATGTTTGAGTGATGTTCCAGTCCCCCTCATTAGTGGTACTCCTTGTTGAAAAATGATTTCCCCTCGTATTTTTATAGAGGTCCTTGGATTTTAATCACAGAGGTATGTATGTTGAGACCAATGTTATTCCTTTGTCTCACCATCAGCTCTTATTGATACATGTCTTCTGTGTTTGCATGTCAGTTCTTATTCTATGCTAATTATGCTCTCTCCTCCTTAACAATATCACCACCCCCTTAGCCTGACCGAGTCCTGCAGAGTACCCTCCTTAAATCTTGTTTTCACTAGCCTTGTGTGCTCCTCATTATTAAGATGAGTCTCCTGCAGCATAATGAAATGGGCATCACTTCTCTTCAGACAGACTAGCACTTTATGTTGATTTTTTTACCAACACGTCAGCTCAGATTCCAATATATACCTTTAACTGGTCCCATAGTACACTAATAAGGGACTGTCGTGCTGTCTCAAGACTCATTTTGGTTTTATTTCCTAGTCATCTAGGTCTTCTATAACCCAAAAGTCAGACTAGTGGGTTTGCCAGCTAACCACTTTGTCTTTGTTTAATGCCTACGCCTTGCTTTTGGAGTCATGAAAAACCCAGTCCTACTTGACCTCCTGTTTCTTTGCAAATCCAGAATCTCAAGAACCACCCATACCAGAAACCTAAATCTTCACCAACAAATAAACAAAGTTTACTGGTGGGATAAATTTCCAACTCAGCGTTTTCCTAGCCTATGAAGTTAGTTGCCACTACAGGGCAGTACTACTTTGGCTACCTTTGTGTAGACACAACTTTACACCAGAGATATCATGCAAGGCACTACTCAATTTGGAAGTTAAGCAATATTAAATGCACAAAAAGGGTGACAAGAATTTTAAATCTGTCTGCTAAAAGGTGTATATGGCTAGGTATCTTATGGTACTTTTGTTTGGTTGCCCAGTGTAGCTTCCATGTTCCTATGCATATTTCAGATGATCCACATTTGCCAGCAATGTATGCAGTACAGACGTATGACCATCACTACTTGGATTGTACATAAAAGTGAATGAATATTATGCATATACATAGCACATGCTGGATAGAGTACTATAACTTTTAACTAAAAACTATATAAAATCAAAATAAAATTCAAAGAGCCTAACATCATCCATTTGAAGTTCACTGCTGTGACCTGGTTCACCCTTCCACTTGGTAGCAACAGCCCTGCTGCAGTATGCAGGGATGGCTGGGCCATTGCCAACACAAAATGCAAATGCTGCATGCATGGCAAGTACTGCCAGGAAGAATGACTTAGGTGGAAGGAGTAGTGCTACCCTGAGAATATCCCTCAAAGGAAAATGCTACAGTTCTTTCACCTGTTCATTTACACAGTGATTCCCATTAACTTTTTTACATAAATCAGTGATGTGATGTTCCAACCTGACCACCAGCCCAGGAGGATGTATGGTAAGCATAAGTCCTAGCCATTCTTACAGCAACTTAATTTAAACCTTTAATGTACAATAATTCATGATATAACCACAGCTACTGCATACTGGATGTCATCCACTGTTCCAGGAAGTGTAATTAAATTTACACAAAACTATCACTCTCTGCTCATTTGTCATACCGATTAATTTTCTGGTGAATCTGAGCAACTTTATTCCACAATGCCACCTATTCACATTATCAGAGCAAGCATAGTTGTGTAAAATCTTACCACAACAGTGGATGTCCTTTTCTTCACTATTGCAGTATTCTACATAGAAGGCATATCCCGTCCACAGCAGCCCGATGCTGGGCCAGTATGCAAAAGCATAAAAATATCTTGTATGCTCCATACCTCACATTTATGCTCCCTGCACAGAATGTAGGGCATAAAAGGAATGTACAGATGCAACAACCCAGAAATGAATTGACCCAAAGGAGTCCATGCACATCCAGAAGGAAAAAAATGCAGAACAAACAAGAGGGGGTTGGAGGGAGGCATCAAAAACTCCAACAGTGAAGAGAAGGATATCTGCTGTTATGGTAGGATTTTATTCAACTGTACTACGTCCTTCTATATCACTGCTGCAGTATTCTACATAGAAGGAAGCGTAAAAAACTCAAGAAACAAAATGGGAAGTGGAAGGCTGAAAAGAGCCCTCAACAAACCAACATAAAATGGTTTCAGCAAAACCTCCTATGGCCCTAAAAACCGTATCCAACTAATAATGCTTAGCAAAGGTATGAACGGAAGACCAAGTAGAAGCTTCAGGGATAGAATTGGTGTCCAATCCCTTGAAGAAGGCACCAGAAGAGGCAACAGCCCCAATGGAATGAGCTCTAACAAAAGTAGACAGAGATTTTCCATGAAAAGAATATCAAAAGGAAATTATCTTAGATATACAGGAGGAGATGGTTTGCTTAGAAACAGCCAAAGCCAAAGCTGATCAACAGTCCTAGTTTTATCCAAATAGTACTTAAGCTGTCTAAGGAAATCCAAGATATGCAGAACCTTCTCACTAGCAGACTGAGGAGAAGGGAAAAATGAAGACAGTTGTACAGACTGATTAAAAGACAACTCATTTACTATCTTGGGCATAAATAAAGGAATAGTACAAAGGGACACCCTGTCCCAGTGGAAAAAAAAAGATGAATGGCCATAAGGGTCTGGAGCTCAGAAACCCACTGAGCAGAAGTAAGAGCCAGCAACAAAACAGTCTTACAGGTACAATGTTACAAATACACAGAAATCTGTAGACTCAAAAGGAGACTGAGTCAATTTATCCAAACAAAATTAAGGTTCCAAGGAGGAAGAATAGGTTTCCTTAGAGGCCTAATATGCAGGACACCTTTAAAAAATTGTTTGACCTCAAAGTAAGAAGTCAATGGAGGATTCAAGAGCAGGCAACCAGAAATGGTTGACAAATGGGTCTTCACAGAGTAATAGGTCAAGCCAGACTGGAGCAATTCACACAAATAAGAGAGGACCAGATGGAGCCCCACTGAAATATGGTCCTGGTTACAAGCATGGCACCAGACTGAAAATATTTTCCATTTGGACATATATGATTTTCTAGTTGTGGGTTTCCTTGCCTCCTGTAAAACCCTGAGCATGTCCTCAGAAAACAGGTGCCTGAAAGGGATAAAAACCCTATTACCCACAATGTCACTTGCACAGTGGACATGTGGGGTTTGATGAGAGACCCCTTGTCCTGTGTGAGAAGATCCAACCGGTCAGGTAACTTGTGATGATTGCCTCTGGCCAGATGCATTAAGAGGGGAAACTAGTGCTGTCTTAGCCAAAAGGGAATCACTATCAAGATTTTTTGGGAGTCCAGCTGAATCTTCTGCAGGACTTTTGGAAGTAAAGGAACAGGAGGGAGAGCATAAAAAATCCCCTTCCAAGAAAAGGAAAGGGCATCATTTTTCCATGCCAGGTGTCATGGCATTCTGGAACAGAAGAGAAGAAGCTGTCTGTTCAGAGAGGAGGCAAAAAGATCTGAGGAATATGTCACCAATGGACAATGTCCAGAATCATGTCTCTATGAAGCATCCATATCTGAGCCTGTGCTTTGGGCCTATTCAGAGAGTCTGCCACTAGATTGTGCTCTGAAGGAATGTATACTTCCTGAAGAGTTAACTGATAACTGACAGCCACTTCCAAATCATGAGGCACCATTCTGCAGAGGGGGTAAGATTGTGTTTTCCCCGCTTGTTGACATACCACATCACTGTAATGTTGTCTGTGTACACCATCAAGGGGGGCTGGAGAGACAGTGGGTGAAAAGCCTGAAGGCCCAGAATCAGAGCTGTCATCTCTGATGTTGACATGGTCTGACTTCAGATGGGGAGGCCAAAGACCCTGAACTTTTAGATGAGCAAGCAAAGCCCCTCACCCCATGTCTGAGGCATCACTGCCCTTGAGAAGGGCTGTTCACTGACACCTCAAACATGGGGCATCAGTGAACAGCCCTTGAGAAAGGACTGGAGGCTCAAAGGGCAAGCCTGGGTTGAGAGCAAACTGCTGAATCCACCACTCTAATTCCTTCTTGAGGCAAGGAAGGGGAGATGCACTGAAATTAAGAGGGTGATAATGATGTAGCCAAATTGACTTGAGGTACCAGTAAAGCTTCCACATATGCAGTCTAGCAAGAGGAAGCACTGGAATAGAAGAGGCCATGAATCCCAGGGCCCAAAGAAACTCCCTGGCTGGCATGGCAGTCAGAGGAACAACAGACTGAAAGAAGGCCGTCAATGACAATACATTTGGAGGCAGAAGAGAGGTCAACATTTGCACCATCCGAATCCTGCATCCCAGATACACATGATCCTGAGAGGGGACTCAGGATGAACTTTTGGAAGTTGACAGTAAACTCTAGACTCTGAAGAAGAGAATGATGGTGAACTGCAGCTCTTGTAGCAATTGACTGGAAGAAGGTGCCTGAAGCAACAAGTCATCTAGATAAGGAAAAATCTGAATGCTTTGGAGCCTGTAGAAGGCAATCACAGGAGCTAGGCATTTTGTGAATACCCTTGGGCAGTAGAGAGGCCAAAGGGCAAAGCAGAGAATGAAAATGAGAGGAAGACACAGAAAAATGTAAAAACTTCCTGAAAAGAGGGTGACTGGAGATATGAAATCAGCATCTTTCAATTCCAAGGACACCAGAAAAGCCTGAGGCAATAAAGAGGAAACAGAGTTTGAAGAGTGAGCATCCAAAATGAAGGGATCTGAAGAAAAGTGTTGAGCCAGGAGAATCCAAAATAGGTCTCCAAGTCCCTCCTTATGGGGAACCAGGAGCATCCCTGAGTAACAATTCCATTCCCAGTTGAGAAGGGGGGACAGGCTGAATGGTTCTTTAATTCAACAGGGACCTTAGAACCACAGGAAAATGAGGAAGTTGCTTTAGAGGAGGTTGAGGAATCTCTGTAAAAGGAGGAACAGATTTCCATACTATGAAGTAACACTGACAGATGATGGAAAGAACCCAAGAGCCTGAAATGATTATACACCAATTTGGAAGACAAAGGAACAAAATAACCTGGTCTAAAAGAAAGGGGGGCAAACTGTCAATGAGAAGCAGGATTATAAGATAAAGGAGGCTTTTGGACCACAGAAATCTGAGAAGCCTAAGCAGAGGGGGCCTGCATTCCACCCTTCCTTCCCTTAGAGGCCTGGCGGGGTTGCCAGTAAACAAAAGCAGACCTGGAGGATAATTCCTCTGGAACTTAGGAATAGGAGAGACAAAATATGTTTAAGGTCTTGCAAGGCTTTGCCTGTCCCTTGAAGGGACTTATACATGTTACCAGCTGCAGTCCCATAAAGATGTGTATTATTCAAAGCAGCATCCAACAAATTGGCTTTACTGCCCTCAGGTAGAGACTGGAGATGAAGCCAAGAATAATACCTTATGACAGACCCAAAAGTTGCAGCCATAGAAGAGGTGTCAGCAGCATCATAGCTACACTTAACAGAGTGGCGCTCCACTTGAGAAGCAAACTAAAAAAGACAAGACAGAGGATTTGCCTTCAGAATCAGGGAGGTCAGAGATAACCTGACAATCCTGAGTAGTCAAGGCCAGAGCATAGCTGGTCATATGGGTCTGGTAATTAATAGCCCTAAAGGCCAAAGCAGAAGCAATATAAACTTTCTTATCAATCATTTCCATTGCCCTACTATCTTTATCAGAAGTCAAAAGTTTATGTTTGACAGAAGAGACTGACGCCACAGTAGGATCAGCAGAAGGACATTTTAATAAAAATTGACAATCCTCAGGAAGCTTATAGAACCTATCAGGTTTCTTTGGAGCATGAGGCTGAGACTCAGGAGACTTGGCAGCAATGAAAATAACTAACAAGGCAGCCAACACAGGAGGAGCTGCTGATGCTTTAGGAGTATCCACCTGTAATAACACAGGAGGAACTGCTGATGGTTTAGGAGTATCCACCTGTAGTAACACAAGAGGAACTTCTGATGGTTTAGGAGTATCCACCTGTAGTAACACAAGAGGAACTGTTGATGGTTTAGGAG
Organism: Protopterus annectens; assembly: GCF_019279795.1. Classification (NCBI taxonomy): domain Eukaryota; kingdom Metazoa; phylum Chordata; order Ceratodontiformes; family Protopteridae; genus Protopterus; species Protopterus annectens. Next base: position 1,797,365,996 of record NC_056732.1, read on the forward strand.
TATCTACCTGAAGCGACTCATAATATCTTCTCTGAATAACAGACACTTGAGAAAAATCTCACTTAAAGAATTCCATAATCCTAGCAACCTTGTCCCCAAAGGACAATTGCTCTAAAGGAGACTTAGGTCCAAGAGACTCCTCTTCATCAGAACCATAAAGCCAAAGGTGAAGGCAACTGTGACAAAGATCCCTCTTACAGACACTGAATCCTCTTCTGAGGAATCTGGATCTCTAAGCCATTTAGAAGGGCTAGAGGTCCAAGAAGGAGCAGGTACTGAAACCCCATGAGGAGGCTTTTGGGCCACTAAGGCAGAAAACAAGACCTGAGTAAACTCTTGCCATTCTCTTTGAGGATCCTTAGGATGGACTGAAACATGCTTCAGTTTTTGTCTTTTCTTAGAAGGGACATCAGTCCTAATAAATACCAGAGGTTATGACCCTTGGCAAGATTCAGTAAGTGAACCTGGAACTTCCACCCTTACCAATATCTGCAAAATCCCTCTAGGACCCACCAACCTGCTGGCCTCTAGCTGGGTTGCATTAGAGGAATCTGGCATAGACACCAAATGACCTACAAAGCTATTACCTGCTTCCAGAGGGATGTCCAGTGGATGCTAGACAGTGAAATAATATCTTAGGGTTAAAGGATTCTTCCATGGTACCATGGGCTAACTGTTTAATCCACTGGTTTTCAAGATAAATGACCAGGGAAGACAAATGGCTTCTGAGTGTCTTAAGCACAAATCCCTTACAGGTATTACAAGAAGTATGGTCATGGGAAGCATCCAAACAAAAAAGACACTGTTGTGATGATCCTTATGGGGAATCTGCCTCCCACACTGACATTTTCCCTTCCTGCATGATATGAACTGTAGATAGTAAAATAAAATTCAGGACCAAAAAAAAGTATAAAGTACCACAACAAAGCATTCATACCAACCTGCAAAAATGGTGTTCAAACTGGCGGCAAAGTAGTTCTAGTTAGTTGCATCCATACATCCCTTTTATGCCCTACATTCTTTATCTTATGATGAACAGGCCACATTGCATGCTCTACAACATCCCCTACCTGCCACTGTCCAGCTCCCAGCACCTCATGTTGTACTGTGCACCTCTGTTCCAAGGCCTGGCTTGTGGCCATTCTCTTGTATTATTCAGAAAACAACACAAGCACAGACATGAACATATTAAAGCAGTACATCCACACAGTTCACCTGGCAGTTGGTGCAGATGTTAAGGCTGTGAGTTGTAGTTCCTGTGGTACAGGTTTGATTCCCTTACTAGTTTCCTACTGTGTAAACTTGAGCAAGTCCCTTAACTAGTCATTACTTCCTGATTACTGTAAAAAAAGGGAATGTATGTCCAGTGGACCTACCTGGCTAACAAATAGATAATATTATTATGATTATACTAAAAAGAATGAAATGAAACTACTGTGACTTCCACGATGGCTGCACATTGAGTAATGGCTTAATTCTAGCTCTCCCAGTGTGAAAACAGAAACACAGAATAGAAAACCAGTGGACTTATATTTCTGGGTACATTTCAGTAAGTGCACTGCCTGGATGCCAGGAAACAGAAATACAGAGGACATGAAAGAAAATCAGCTACAGAAGGTGAGGAAAAACACTGACTGGAAAGACTATTGCAGCTGTTCAGCAAAAAGCAGTGCAAGCTCCAGACACGACTTCCAGTAGCCTACAGGAAAATATATGACAACTGCACAAAGACCTGATTAAAATAAACAAAACACCAATGGAGTATATCCTCTCAAATAACAAAAGGCTGGGAAAAAAAGTGAAGAAGCTTTAAATAGATATTCAGATGAGGTGATACAACTGTAAAAAATCAGAGGTTGAAATGAAGAAAATGATGAGATTGATCAAGAAGAGATGATTTAAAAAATAATAGAATTAGGGGACAGACCATGTAGGGAAATCTGAGATTTACTGGTCTACCAGAGAAGCTGGAAGGAGCAGACTGCATTAATTTTATAAAAGCACAAATAAGTAACTGAACTGGTGTTCCACAGTAGGAATTGCTACCCACATCATGTGTATACTCCAAACCTGGCTATGAGAAAGCAACCTAGACCTTTAATAGTAAAGATGCAATCTTACCAGCATAAGGAGTTGATTTTGACAAAACTGTGACAGCAGGCCAAAGTAATAAAGGTGGGAGACAGCAGAGTGTTTGAGGAGAATGATTAGCCTACACTAGGCATAAAAGGAGTAAAGTTCTTCCACTATTGAGGGAATGCCGAGAAGTAGGTGTGAAATTCAAACTGCTGTACCCATCTGTCTTCAAAGTATTCTTCCCTGTATGGACAAAATAATTTCTGATGCAGTATATGCAAGGAAGAAAACAAAAGTTTGTCCAACAAAAGGTGAACTGTGAAACAGAAAGAGCTTCTGCTTCTTGGTCTTCTGGTAATAAAGACCACAGTGAGATTGTGCCATTGAAACATTTTCCAATGTTCCAATGGAAAATCATAGATAGAAGGAAAACACACAAGAGTTGACTAGAAGAATCAACAGTATGCTGGAAATGAAACAGAGACAGGATTTGGGAGATAGGGATGAAAAGGAATAAAACCAGTAACTTGGAAATTGACAAATGAGGGATCACAAAACAATACAATAGTTAGTGCTTGCTAGAATTTTATTGCCTGTTAGAAATTGCAGGCAGGGGAAGTCTCATTCATTGATATCCTGTCACTGCCTATTTAAGTGGTACATTTTAAACCTCAGCTTTGGCCGGCTAAGATCTAGCTGTTTTCAACTGGATGTATAAGAGAATTTAAGTACCTTTTATCTGCACTTTTTTCAAATAATACAACATTTTAATTGATTTATTTATGTTGCATTGAATAGTAACTGGACTGGAACTTTTGAATCTGAGTTCTCCTCCCTATTTCTGTTTTGGTGTTAATCTTGGTGGCTTTGAAACTGCCTGCCCCTCTTGTAAATTTGTGTTTGGATACTCCTTATGGGCCCATCTCATTTGCTCACTCAAATGAGTGCAGTGAAATCATATTCTGATTTCAGGCACTCCTATTGTGTACAAAGAGAGCATCTGGGAAAGAAATAAAATTAAGCTTGTTTCCTGCATTTCCTGTAAGTGGTCTAGACTGTTTGTAGGCTTCTAGCTTAATTTTGTTTCTTGGAACTAGCCAGTTTTCTAGTTTTAGCACTCAAATCTGTTTCTTTGAACTCAGCACTTGTTCATAACTCATTGTAAAGCACTAAATAAGCTGCAAATTACTACAGCACTCAACTTTCCTCACTTGTCTAGAGGAAAGAAGTTTTTAATACTTAATAAATAAGCACCTAACCAGGCATGTCTAAGGGTCAACTCCCAGTGATTTATCCTGTCTACCTGATGAATCTGGGCATCTTGGGGCAATGCAGCAATTGCCTCATGTACACAGACAACCCTCTCCTCCTATCACCCAACACTACAACCTGTGAGAGATGCACTTATACAACCAAACTGGAAGCAAAGCTCTCTTCACCCAAGGCTGGACTAGACAGTCAAGAGGAGAAGGTAAACATTTGCACCACACCACACTCATCACATAGTCCCTCAAAACCTACACCACCAAAACACACAGATAGAAACACAAAACACACACCTACATTCATGGAGGCTCTCAATAAAAATCTGCACAAGCATCAGGGACCTCCAAAGCAGAAACGCAAGCAAACTCCACCCTCCAACAAAACCCAAATGACACATAGCCCACAAACTCAGTGTGCCACTCAACCACAGCCCATAAGGCATAACAACGTACCCAACACTCTAGTCATAGGTGACTATAGTCAGGCACACTGATGTTCCACTCACCAGGCTAAACAAGGAGAAAGTTACTGTCAGCTGCCTGTCAGGTGACAGGATCCGCCACATAACAAACGCACTCAGGTCACTCCACAACAAGTACAAATATGACACTGTCATTGTCTATGTTGGTGTGAATGACCTGAGATGTACCTCCCTGGACTGCATGAAAAGAGACATGGAGGAGCTTTCTGATCATGGAGCCCAGGCAGGTATGACCCTAGCCCTGAGTAGCATCCTGCCATCACCCATAATGATACCACAGTACAAGGACAAAACAATTGGCTAAGCTTCTGGTGTCATTTGAAGGGGATCCAGTATTTGTCTGCCTGGGACGACATGAGCGACAGACCATGATGCTTTGCCAGCGATGGCCTGCACCTGTTGCCCTTGGGATTCCGGATACTGGCTAAGGCTCTTGCCACCGCTATAGTGCCTTTTTAGGCAAGGTTCAAATGACAAATTCACCACTATAACAGGTACAAGCAAGCAAAATCTGAGGGTAATGCTACCCAATGCTAAAAGTCTAAACCTCAAAATGCACTCACTCTAGGCACTCCTTAAAATGGAGAACATCGACATCTGTGCAGTGACAGAGACCTGGTTAAAAGCTCCAGAGAGCACCACTGCATTACCAGGCTATAATTCATACCACACCTTTCGGCAACCTAACCTGGAATGAAGCACTAAAGGTGGAGGTGTGTCCATATTCATTAAGGATATCTACACCTCCAGGCTAGTTGCACAGCATAATGCATCCGAGATTATCCAAGTGCAACTAACTCTGGGCAAGACCGCGATCCAAAATGTAGCTTGCTACAGACCCCCCACCATGCCCCAGGATTCCCACTCCTCATTTCTTGATAAACTGGAATTAGGGTATAACCCAATACCTTAATAATGGGTGATTTCAACTACCCCACCGTTAACTGGGAAAACTACTCATGTACCAACCCTTTTGCTCAACATTTTCTGGAATTCATAAATTCCAACGCCTTGCATCAACTTATTCACACCCCCACCAGGGGTAGCAATATCCTAGACCTGGTCATTACCAACATGCTCAACCGGTGTTCCACACCAGAGGTCAATTCCTTGTTGGTCAGATCCGACCACAAGCTAATCACCCTAGAAATCCACATCCCGCTCCCACCCCCAATTAGGGAAACCACCGTAAAAATCTTCTCCAAATCCAACTTCACACTTCTTAAGACAGAAGTGGCAAACTTCATGACACCCATGCAGATGGACAGCAGAGGTACGACTGCTGAATCCTACACAAATGCACTTTATAAGCACTTACACGAGTGCATGGATCATGCTATCCCTAATAGAACCAAGATGCAATCCTCCAAAAAAAGGAAGCCAATCTGGTGGTCCTCTACCATAAACAAACTCTACAACAGAAGAAAGAAACTGTTGTAAAAAAGAGTAAACTCCCATGACTGGAGGAACTCCCTAGTCAACCTCAGTAAGATGCTGAGATCCCTCATAAAATCCTCCAAAGCTAGTTACGAAAACAAAATTGCCACTGACTGTAAAGACAACCACAAAGCATTCTATAGCTATGTCAAGAATCTCAATGGCAACATTCAGATCTGCTCTGAGTTACAGCACAATGGCACTAAATATACAGAACCAACTGATATTGCCAACATCCTGGCAGATAGGTTCAGTGCTAACTTTACCCCCCTCTCACCCCCTAGAGGGCACATCTCTATACCGGAAGAATGCAAAGTTCCTGTAATCATGGCTGCACAGGTAAAAAGCACACTCTCCAAAGCCAAGAACACAGCATCCATGGGACCTGACAATATCCAAGGCTGCATTCTACATGAACTACAGAATGAACTGGCACCCTACCTAAGTACCATGTTCAATCATAGCATCACCTCAAGCTTTGTGCCCACTGAATGGTGCACCACAACGGTTATCCCACTCCACAAAGGGGGAGCCACAACGGACCATGGGAACTACCGCCCCATTAGCCTGATGAGCCTGGTCTGCAAGGCCATGGAATGTATCATCATGGAACTCATAAACAAAGATATTGGTAATCTCCAAACTCTGGACCCTACCCAGTTCGGATTTGTATAAGGCAGATCATGTCTCCTAAACCTGATTGACTTTTTTGAAGCAGTCACCAAAGCCATAGATGAGGGTAAAGTTGTTCACACAGCTTATCTAGATCTCGCCAAGGCTTTCGACACCATCCCCCACTCTGGAATTATAGATGAGCTCACTAAACTAGGTATAAATCCCTATGTCACAAGATGGGTTGCTAACTGGCTCATGGACAGAACCCACACTATGAAAGTAGTGGACTCCAAATTCGACTTCAGACCAGTGACAAGTGGAGTACCACAGGGTTCAGTCCTGGGTCCTCTCCTGTTTGGTATCTACTTCTCTGAAGTACAGGCTAACACAGAAGGTCTTTGGCTAACAAAGTTTGCAGATGACTGCAAACGTGGAGCCATAATCGAAACTCCTAAGGGCCTTACTGAGACAAGATACCTGGTGTCAAAGCCATGGCCTGAAGCTCAATGCCAAAAAGTGTATTGTCATCCCCTTTGGTAAAAACTCTGTACCCATGAACTACCACATAGCTGGTAGTCAACTTAATGCCGAAAATGTGATAAGAGACCTTGGGACACAGGTGAACAGTAATCTCTCCTTTGATAATCACATCACCACAGTGGTCAGGGAATCCTTCTACGTGGCTCACCTCATCACAAAAGGTTTCTCATCCAGAAAAAAAGAGGTCATTGTTCTCCTCTACTCATCACTCATTAGACCCATTATAGAGTACAACGCCCCTTTTGGTATGTACCTCACAAGACATCTACAATAACTGGAAAGGCCACAGAAATACCTCACAAAGAGGATTACTGGCCTCAAACAGATGCCCTACGCAGACCGTCTAAAAAAACTCCAGCTTTACTCCATCGCATATCGCCTACTCAGAGGCGATCTCTGCCTAACATACAAAGCTATGTCAAATCCAGAGCTGTTGGACATGCTCGACTTAAAGAAATCCCAATCTCTCTGAGCTACATGCTCTAGGGACCTAAACCTTGTCACCACAATAAACAGAATATGCTGGAGGGATAGATTCCTGTCCCAGAGACTTCCCATACTCTGGAACAGACTACCTACCTATGTCAAACAGAGCTCCTGATTAGCATTCTTCAAGAAGAAAAATCTTGATGATTTGATGGGAAATAGGAAATTCACCCCAGGGATCACTTATGTGGCTCTGCTCGACAGGGGCACAGGAAAATAATTTTTTTGGGTGTTGAAAGCCAGGGTACATTTTTGGCTAGGCTTATATAGGCCCTGGGGCCAACAGCCTAGTACCTAACTATGAACTATGAACCTAAAATGATATTTGTGAAATATGAAAGAACAATAAAATCTGGAAATATTGGACTTTTTTGACTTTGTTAAACTTGCAGGGAATCTAAAGCATATGCCCTACTTTATATCATTCATGTTCAAAAAAATACTAAGGACAGGGGAAGAGGAGGGAGAAAGTTAACTGTAAGTAAAAATGTTCTTAATTATATTTAAAGTGCATGATTTTCTTTAAATGCTATAAGGTATTCTCAGTTATTTTTAAGTGCAAAGGGGGATACTAATAAAAACTGGTGCTCCTATTTTTTCAACCTTCTTTTGTCTTTCTCCTTGTTCAGTTTTAAGAAATGTAGGCACTGCAATGTAAAAAAGCAAAGTCTCATCAAAAGAACATGGCAAAAGAAAAACTGATGTACTTTTTCGTCATCGGTGTACTTTTTCTCATTCTTGCACAGGGGAATGATTGAATTAAGGCCCTTAGCTTTATCTAGCAACAGGTTTTAAGAGAAAGCAAGTAAATGAAAAAGAACATTGAATACTATAAAGTTTTTTTTTCTAGCAAATAAATGTATGCTTTTGGTTGTAACTTTGTATCTAGTCCTCATGTCTCCATGGAGACAATCTGATAAAGAGAAATGGACAGTAGATAAGCATTCAGCTGTTTTCCATCCAGGAGAGCTATAAGGATAAGACAAAACTAGACAGCACTTAGTAGAAGCACAGGCTGTACCATGTGTCTTAGCATGGATAACCTTTATTTTATGTTAAACCAAGTCTATCAGTGTGGCTGTCAATTTGGGACATCTGTTCCTATTAGGAGGGTAAAACTTCAATATTTGAAGATATACATTGTTTTATGTGTTAGTATTAACTTAATATGTTTTATAGGGCAATGGGGGGTGTTTGTTTTTTTGTTTGATGGCTTTCAATAAAAAAAAAAAGGTTTTGTGAGATGTGACATGGGCTCAAATGGATGTCAAGAAACAACTGTATAAAAGATCAACCTGCTAAACAGTGTATGCATGTAACACAAAAGCTGGAACAGACACTTAAAAAAACTGTTACACATAAGAGGTGGCAATAACTTTTTAACAAATGATGCTTTATGTAATGTCTTTAAATGTCAATGGCCTCACAGATAAATACAAAAAACAGTAGTGAACTATATTAAAATGTAGAGTGTAAATAGCTATGCTACAGGAGGCACACTTGTAAAGAAATGATGTGAATTTGATAAAGAAAGGTTTTCAGGGTGGTTTTTCAGCAGAATACCTGGGACAAAGGAAAATATGACTATTTATATTAATTGCAAGAGGAGCTCAAATAGTGATAGAAGAAGATAAAATAGAGAATAACGGTAGATTTGTAATACTAAGGGGCTACTGGAAATGGAGGAGGATTACACTGGCATGTATTTATATTCCACTCAAAACTGATATAATGGAGCTTAAGAAAATACTGGGAGAAATAATCAGCTTTCAGAAATGAATATTACTTATAGGTGGGGACTGGAATTTGATTTGAAGCAGTGAAGATATGTTTGGAGTACCCAGAAGGGAAATATAACAAAGAAATGTAGATTTTTGAAGAAAAGTATGAAAATATTTGGCATGGAAAATGTGAATTCAGTAGTAGGAGTTTAGAGTGCATTTCCATATTATTCGTCAAGATACAAAAAGTGGGCTAGGCTATACTGAATTTACATTTCACAGGAACATGTGCATTTAATTGAAATTCTTGATACACACCCAATAACCATTTCAGGTCATGCACCAACAATAACTAAAATAAAAATAGAAAAACTTCGGCAACAAAAACACGGCAGAAAATATAAACAGAAATGTTCATTAAAGCAGGTTTTATCAAAGCAGGTAAGCACTTTCACACCAACAGGTGCTTCTTCAGACAATAAAACAACACTCAAACTGAACTCTATTTAAAAATAATCAAATTTCAAACAACCAATAAAATACCTCTTCACATTAAGACACAACTGAAAGCAATTAGATTAAAGAGCCCTTACTCATATATTAAAACAGGCTTTAGAGAGACCCTTTCATTCAGACCTGGGAATTTGCCTGCAATTTAATTATCAACCATAGCTCCCTCTTATCCGTTTGATTCCTAACGTCCCTATGTTGTAAATTCTTCTCCAAAACATCTACTGCCATACGGACACAAAAAACAAAAAAATATTGTGATTTACTAGTTTCTAAGAAAGACTAGGTATTTGCTTGGACATGTACATCAAGTGCTAAAGCCACAAATATTAATAAAAGTGAAGTCATTGAGAGGGAGGAGCCCCTAAGGCAGAATGAAGGGGCTAACATCAATGATAGTGTGTCTTTTGTCACACCTCCCCAGGCTTCTATTTCTATTGCCACTGTTCATGAGGAAGGAGTGGGGTTCGCAGCCTTCTGTTGTTTGGAGGAAAACTAACATGTTGCAGCAGAGTTCCTTGCAGCAGGATTTTCCAGTTCTCCCTCTTCCATTACCCACCAGGCACAAGTATTCAGAGGCCAAAACGAGATCACTCAGCAGATGGAGAAAGAGGAGGAGGCAGTTTACAGAAGCTTCTAAACCCATGACACTGAAGCGGTTATGGCAGCGAGGGAAAAGTTCCTAGTTTTGAATATGTCAAGTAAGTATTGTATCCTAACAGAATGAAGCTGTGCTGAGACCAGCATAAGTAGTAGCCAGGCAGTAGCCATTCATGCGACTCCCCTCTTTTCATCATTCTTGACAAGCTAATTCTTTATTTTTCAGCAAGTACTGCTTGATTTCTTCCTAACTTCAAAATATCTGCCTACATACTTCACCCTTAAATTTTCAGGATCTACGTATTAGTTTCTCTTCAAGTGTTTGGCAGAGCTCTGTACAGACTCAGACACACTGAGTGACATTTTTCCTTTGATATACAAGGAAAAAGCTCCAGTACTTAGTAATAATGACCATCCCTCCTGGCATGTCTAAAGGTCAATTCCCTGTGCTTTCTCCTATTAACCTGGTGAACTTGGGCATTCTGAGGCAGTGTAGCAACTGCCTCATGTACATAGACAACCATCTCCTCTTACCTCCCAACACTCAAGACTTGTGAGAGATGCACTTATATATCCAAATTGGAAGCCATGCACTCTCAAGCCAAGAACGGAATAGCTGGACAAGAAGAGAAGGTCAACACCTGCACCACACCACATGCAACACATAGCCCTCCAGAACACCCACCATCACAGCTCTCACAATAAAACACAAACCACACACCCACCTTTGAGGAGGCTCTCAACAGAAATCTACCCAAACAGCAGAGACGTCAAAGGCAGAAACACACTCTACCACCACAACACAGCACAAACCACAAGACACATAGCTCACCAACACAGTGTGCCCCTCAACCTAAGCCCCCACGGCAAAAAAGCTTGCCCAATATATTAATCAGAGGTGACTCTATAGTGAGGCACATGGACGTCCCACTCACTAGGTTGAATAAGGAGAAGGTAACAGTCAGCTGTCTATCAGGTGCCAGAATCCGACACATAACACACACACACATTCAGGTCACTCCACAACAAGTACAAGTATGACTCTGTCACTGTCCATGTAGGTGTGAATGACCTGAGATGCACCTCCCTGGACTACATGAAGAGAGAGAGACATGGAGGAGCTCTGGGATTATGTGGCCCAGGCAGGTATGACCCTAGCCCTGAGCAGCATCCTACTGTCGCTCAGAATGATATCGCAGTGCAGGCAGAAAATGACTGACTTCAACAACTGGCTAAGTTTCTGGTGTCATTCTAAGGGGATCCAGTATCTGTCTGCATGGGATGACATGTTGACTTGGGATGACAGCTCATTCTTACCCCCACTAGAGGAAGCAGCATCCTTGACCTGGTTATTACTAACATGGGCAACCGTTGCTCTACATCAAGTCAATTCCTCCCTGGTTAGATCCAACCACAAACTAATCACCTTGGAAATCCACATCTCACCCACACCCCCCACAAAGGTAACCACCATGAAAAACTTCTCCAAAGCTGACTTTGGGCTCCTAAAACCAAAGGTGGTTAACTTCACAGCACCCATGTCAATGGAAAATAGATGGATAACTGCCGAATCATATACCAATGCACTGTATGAACACGCACATAAATGCATGGAACTAGCCATACCCAACAGAACTAAGATTCTATCCTCCCAAAAAAAGGAAGCTAATCTGGTGGTCCCCTGCCATTAATAAACTCTGCAACAGAAGGAAGAAACTGTTGAAGAAAAAGGTGAAGTCCCAAGACTGGAAAAAATCCCTTATTAGCCTCAACAAAAAGTTGAGATCCCTCATCAAATCCTCTAAAGCTACATATGAAAGCAGATAGTAAAGACAACCACAAGGCCTTCTACAGTTATGCAAAGAATCTCCACAGCAATACCCAGATTTGCTCTGAGCTACTGCACAATAGTAACTCCTACACCGAGCCAACAGATATTGCCAGTATACTGGCCAACAGATTCAGTGCCAACTTTACCCCTCTCCCCTCCAAAGGGCCAATCACAATGCCAGTAGATTGCCAGGCACCCAGTATTACTGCTGCACAGGTTAAAAGAGCACTGTCTAAGGCCAAGAATACAGCTTCTATGGGACCTGAAAATAACCCAGGTTGTGTTCTACATGAACTACAGAGTGAACTGGCACCTCACCTGTGTGCCCTGTTCGATCACATCCTCACCTCAGGTTTTGTCCCTGCCAAATGGTGCACTACTACAGTCATCCTTCTCCACAAAGGAGGAGTGACTAAAGACCCTGGGAACTATTGTCCCATTAGCCTGACAAGTCTGATAAGCACCACTATGGAATGCATCATCACAGACCTAACAAACAAGGATATAAGGAATCTCCAAACTCTGGATCCCACACAGTTTGGTTTTCTGAAGGGTAGATCATGCCTGCTCAACTTGGTTGACTTCTTTGAGTCAGTCACCACAGTTGTGGATGAAGGCAAGGTGGTTCATACAGCCTACCTTGATCTGGCCAAGGCTTTTGATACCATTCCCCACTCAGGAATCATAGAAAAACTCACTAAGCTTGGCATCAACCCCTATATCACTAGGTGGGTTACAAACTGGCTCACAGATAGAATCCACATTGTGAAAGTAGCTGACTCCAAGTCAGACTGCCAATTAGTCACGAGTGGAGTCCAACAGGGTTTGGTCCTGGGTTCTCTCCTGTTTGATATCTACTTCTCTGAAGTCCAGGCCAACACAAAGGGACTCTAGCTGACAAAGTTCGCAGACGATTACAAGTTGGGAGCTATTATTAACTCCCCAACTGATGTTGACATCCCAGAGAATGGCCTCACTGTGACCAATGACTGGTATCAGAACCATGGCCTTAAGCTCAATGCGCAGAAATGTGTCGTCATCCCCTTTGGGAAAAACCTGGTTCCCATGAATTACCACATTGATGGTAACCCACTGAACACAGAAGGCATTATAAGAGATCTAGGAACACAGGTTGACAGCAACCTCTCTTTTGATCACCACATTGACACTGTGGTCAGAAAGTCCTTCTATGTGGCACATCTCATTATTAAGGGTTTTGCATCCAGGAAGAGAGAGGTCATTGTCTCCCTCTACTCTTCCCTCATTAGGCCAATCAGAGTACAATGCCCCATTTGGCATGAACCTCACTAGACACCTGCAACAATTGGACAGGCTGCAAAAGTACCTCACAAAGAGGATCGTAGGCCTTAAACACTTGTCCTATATGGACAGATTCAAAAAAACTCCAACTATTCTCCGTCTCATATCGCCTACTTAGAAAAGTGATCTCTGCTTGACTTAAATAGCCATGTCTGACCCAGCTCTGTTAGAAATGCTACATCTAAAGAAATCCCAATCCCTCTGCACCACACGCTACAGATATCTTAATCTCATTACCACAATTAACAGAACATGCTGGAGGGACAGGTTCATAACCCAGAGACTGCCCATGCTATGGAACAGACTTCCTATACATGTCAAGCAGAGCACCTCGCTGACCCTATTCAAGAGAAATCTTGATGAGTGGATGGAAAACAGATAATTCACTGTGGGGATAACTCCACTGGCTCTACTCAACAGAGGCACTGGGAACTAAGGTCGAGTGGCACTATGCCAGGGTAATCCTATGGCTAAGCTTGTAAAGGCCCCAGGGCCATTAGCCTAGTACTCACCTATGAACCTATGAATAGCTATCCAGTTCCAAACTAAACTGCACTACCCCTGAATTAAGTAACACCAGAAATAATTAACTTGTGCTAGTTTAATCCCCCCCCCCTGACCTGTACTGTCATTTACTTAACTGCAGTTCATCTATTCTCTTGGTACTCTCTCCGTATCACTTACCTGCAGTTTGAGTCAACTGACTGATTGCTTTTGTTTGAATTGCGCATACTCCAGAATCTGGCTGAGAGACCTGTCAATCACTCCCACAAGACTCCTCCTGCAATTAGACCCTACCCTCCTCCCCCACTAGGAATGCATAGGACAGAAGTTATATATAAGAGCTTGATAACAATGGCGCCATCATTAAAACGCACTAATACTTCTCTTCTGCAGGCATCTCCCCTCTCTGTGAAGTGTGCTCGCTGTAAGTTATGTGTTCTTTTTCTGTTTTTTGCAACAACTGATACCACTGTACTCTGGAATAATGGTACAGCCATTTTGATTGAATTAATAATCTAATAGTCTCATTAACTATACTTCTATGCTAAAAGACCAACAAAAGAAAACAAAAATTAAAGTTACAAGAGAATTTGGTAGGGACTTGTGATATACTTACTCCCATTAATTTCTCATTCTCATTGTTCTGCCCAGACCCTGCATACAGACTGGCTCTGTACTCTTGTGGTCTGGTTGGCCCTGCTCCATTCACCTATGGCTCACTACACTTCCCTACCCTGCCCCCAATTTCCACCCACCCCACTACTCCTACTTTAATTCTAACCCATCACCTGACCACACTTTAAACCAATCAGTAACCTCTACTCCTTAAAATAATCCACACCCACTATCTATCTCCTTGCCTTAAACAATCAGAAAGCAGCAACTAGCCATGTTTTCATATCTACCTTGACCTATAAACCATAGCAACGCTTACATCAAACTACTACTCTCACAAAAAAACACAACTCACCTTAGGATTTCTCTTCCTAACCCTCACATACTTAACAAACATCACTTGTATACACACAAACTCTCCACTGGAAAACACTTTATTCCATACTACACATAGTTCCATAAAGACAAACTCACACAAACTTTCCTATCAGTCCCACACTATTTAGAGAGAGATCAATACTACACACAGATACATTCAACATAACTACATCTTATACTAATAAAATATCATTCAGATAAACTTAGAAATAGCACTTACAATTAAATACATACTACTGATCACAAAGTGCCTACTTATATCAGGTGACATACACCCAAACCCAAGTCCACTTAAGACCCCACTCTCATCCAAACAGTACTCTGACCTGTTAATTCTCAACATCAACACCAGGAGCATATCTAATAAGCTTCATGACCTACATGCATTTATAACCCATTACTCCCCAGACATACTAACAATCACTGAGACCTGGCTAAAACCCAACACCCAAAATGAAGAAATCCTCCCACCAGGATTCAATATCTTAAAACCAGATAGAGTAGGCAAGAAGGCAGGTGGAATTGCAATTTTCTTTAAAAAATAACTTCAAGATGAAACCTCTACAAATCCCACTTCCCATGTTTCAAAATGCTGAAATCTTATGTACAATTCTATACTTAAACAATAACAAAAAAGTAATACTCTTTGCTGTTATATTACCCCAAGACACAACTCCCCTACTATTGAGGAAATACTACAGTGGACCACAGAGAGTCCGCAACAAGAAACTATCTTACTAGGTGATCTAAACACTGACTGGATAGCCTGTAATTCTAACAACCCCACTAATCATATTAATCTCTCTGTTTTTTCACACCTCATTCAAAAACCTACCAGAGTTGAATTAAAAAACCCATAAACAATCCATTCAAGATTGGACACTAGTCAACTGCCCCAAACAAAACTACCAGAGAGCTTGTCTACCAGATGGTCTCAGTGACCATCTCTCCACTTTCCTCCTATGCAAACGCACCAACATACCCAAGCCCATAACCTTCTGACAAGTTAGAGATGACCATAAACTAAACATACAGGAGCTAAATTCTACTCTAAAACAAACTAACTGGAAACCACTACTAATGCTAGGTTTAGACCAAGCCATCAAATACTTTAATAGTACTCTCTTAAATGTCCTCAACAAAGTTGCGCCCATTAGAAAAATTAGAGTCAAGACAAACTATGTACCATGGCTGAGTAGGGACACAAGACCCTTACTAAAATCTAGAGATAAAGCTTGGAAAAAATCTGGAAAAGAGATAACACTAGAATAGCCAAACAAAATTTCCAACAACTCAGAAATCAGGCCAAGAAACAACCCAAACTAGACAAAAAGAACTATTTCCTCGAGATCCAAAACAAACACTCGACCCCCAAAAGTTATGACATGCTATCAACTCCTTTCTAAAACCAGGCAAAATTATCACTCCAGCCCCTGCCTCAGACAATACCAAAGACATTGCATGCCAATTTAATCACTATTTTACAGAATCAATCTATCCTCCCAGCAATCCAATAACAACCATACACATATGCCTACCAAATGCACCAACAATATCCCCTCCTTTGCTCTCTCACCAGTTTCCACTTCCACTAGTAAAGAACTCCTCCTAAAGCTAAAGCCAACCACCCTTGCAGCAGACAGTCTACCAGCAAACTTTCTAGAAATTGCTGCTGGATCCCCATCTTACCCAGTTTCTATCCTCATCAACCACTCCATACACTAAGCCGACATCCCCCAACTCTGGAAAGTTTTATATATTATACCACTTCATAAAGGTGGCAATTCGTATGAATTCTCAAACTACCATCCTATTGCCATTCTATCCCCCTTATCTGAACTGCTTGAGAAATGTATTCACTCTCAAGTTTTGAAATTCCTAAAACACACACAATCTTCTCTCCTCCACACAACATGGCTTCCGGCAAAATCACAGCACAACAACTGCTCTCCTCTCTTTCACTAACCAGGTCAACCTTCACAGAAATAACAATAATTCTGTTTTGGCAATATTTTTAGATCTCTCAAAAGCATTTGATATGGTCTCACACTCCAAACTTCTAGACTCCCTGGCCTCCCTATCCTTTGCCCCTTCTACTGGTTTTCCCCTGGTTTAAAAGCTATCTATGACATAGACATCAATCAGTTCAATAGCAAGGCATACAATCTCCTTTACTCCCAACTATGATAGGCATACCACAAGACTCGATTTTAGGCCCACTACTCTTCTCCATATTTACCAACAATCTACACACCTCCACCCAGCATGCCTCCTTCATACAGTATGCTGACAATTCGACTCGTATCTGCTCCATCACTTTCCACTCTACAACTCACACAAGAATCCTTCAGTTCTGTAGAAAGTTGGATTACTGATATCCAACTAATCCTAAACCCCAATAAAACAAAACTGCTACTTTTCACCCCCAACAAATCTATACCTACTCCCTATCCTTTTCAATCTCTTCCAAAAATGGTACCATCATATCTCCCTCTGACCATCCCAAACTCCTCGGTGTAGAAATTGACAATAACCTACTCTTCGATGTCCATATCTCACAAACCATAAAAAAGTCCACAAAAAATGGGAACCCTATATAGGCATAAACAATTCCTCTCAGAACAGGCACGGATCACTCTTGCCCAAACCCATTTTCTCTCCATTCTAATGTATGCTGCGCCAATTCTTACCCATGTCAGAAAACTTGATCTTACCAAACTTGAATCATGTTACAATAAAATTGCCAAGTTTGCTAACAACTCCACCTTCAGAACCCATCGCTGTCAGTCTCTAAGGGAACTACAATGGTTAGAACTTCCCCAGCTACTCAGTTACCACCAGCTAGTCATTGCCTTTAATATTGTTAGACATCATGAAAAAAAAACAGCACTAAGACAGTTACTACTTTCTGCATACAGAACTAATTGTCCTCAACGATCTACTGAGAAATCCCTCATCTGCATCTCTAAAGTTAACAGCAACTCAGGAAAAGCTCTTTTTTCTTATGACATAGCTAGATCCTGGAATAACCTCCCCCCTTCCTTGACCTCTGCCCCCACTAACACACATTTCAAAAATGCTCTCAAATCATATCTTATTAATACATGGGTATGTCCATGCATCACATGATGTTCACAATCTCAGCACACTTTATGCCTTCCTTCCTATCTCTACTGTATATATGCCACAGTTCGGTATCTTACTGTCAACTTGAAATTGTATAATATGTCATGTCTAATCATATGATTTTTTTTTTATTCTTTTATCCTATCTCACTAATCCAGTGTTAAAGCTTTGATGTATGAGAATCTCTGTCTTTGTAAATTTAATCACTTGCTGATGATGTATTGTTTATTGTTTAGACTGCATTGCATGAGAATTTTTATGTCTGTACTTACCTCATTTATCACTGTTATATTATTGTTTGTATTACCATGTTGTTGTTAATCTAATTGTGGAGCATTTCTCCCTGGGCCTCTGTTGTAAATGGACCTGTGTCCAGTTGGACTATCCCAGTAAACAAATGTAAAATAAAATAAAAATAAATAAAAAAATAAAATTTCACGGATGACTGCAATCTGGGAGCCATTATTAACTCCCCAGGTGATGGGGACATCCTACAGAAAGGCCTCACTGACACCAATGACTGATGTCGAAACCATGGCCATAAGTTTCATGATAAAAAAATGTGTTGTCATCTCCTTTGGGAAAAACTCAGTTCCCACTAATTACCACATCGATGGGAGCCTACTGAACACTGAAAGTGTTATAAGAGATCTGGGGACACAGGTTGACAGCAACCTCTCCTTCGACCACCACACTGCCTCTGGGGTCAGAAAATACTTCTGTGTGACACATCTCATTACCAAGAGTTTTGCATCCAGAAAGAAAGAGGTCATCATCTCTCTTTACTCTTCCCTCATTAGGTCAATCATCAAGTATAATGCCCTATTTGGCATGTACCTCACTAGACACATGCAACAGCTACAAAGGCCACAAAAGTACCTCACAAAGAGGATCCTAGGCCATAAACACATGTCCTATATGGACAGACTCAAAAAACTCCAGCTATTCTCTGTCTCATATCATCTACTAAGAGGCGATCTCTGCTTGACTTACAAAGCCATGTCTGACCCAGCTCTGTTAGAACTGCTACATCTAAAGAAATCTAAATCCCTCTGCACCACACACTCCAGAGACCTCAACCTCATTACCACAATCAACAGAACATGCTGGAGGGACAGGTTCATAACCCAGAGACTGCCCATGCTCTGAAATAGACTTCCCATACATGTCAAGCAGAGCACCTCACTCACCTTCACTTCAAGAGAAATCTTGATGAGTGGATGGGAAATAGAAAGTTCACCACAGGGATCACTGCAGTGGCTCTACTTGACAGAGGCACTGGGAACTAATGGGTGGCACAATGCCAGGGCACTTCTATGGGCTAGGCTTGTAAAGGCTCCAGGCCCACTAGCCTAGTACACACCTACAAAGAGCCTCACAGGTCTCCACCTTTGGAAAGAGGCCTGTCTTTTATACCAGCACAATCGCCTGATTTTACCAATATAGTATTAGACTTAAGACTCTTTGCTAGGAATGTCATGCTAAGAACAAATTTTCCTGGCAATTTAGTGGTTCTATTTTTAAGAAACCTAGCACTTTTCAGCCTATTTTAAATCCTGTATTAGAAATGTTTTGCAGGAAGTGTGAGTCAGACTTTTTAAATATTTTTTGTAAAGGCACAGAGATTAAAAATGTTTTTATAATTTAACTAAAGATGAGAGTGAAGCACTATTAGAATGTTGTAAAGACAAGGAAGTAGTTATTAAATCAGCAGACAAGAGGGGCTGTGGTGGTAATGGACTACTCTTATTATACAGACACTATTAAAGGTATGCTGGCAGATGAGCCAATGTATGAATTGATTACCGAGGATTAGATTATGCTGTTAAAGGATTCTGCTTGTGCTTTCCTACAAGTTTGTGTACACAGTCATTTAATAACTTTAGAGTTAGCATATTATTTAAATGTTGGGCATCCAGTTATTCTAGCATTTCAAGGCATATCTAAAGTACACAAGAATTTAAGCCATCCTCCTTTTAGACCAACATTGCTGGGTAAAGGATGGCTCAGTGAGCCCTTCTCTCTATATGTTGAAAAACATTTAAGGCTGGTTTTAGATGGAGTACCTACTGTCCTTCAAGACTCTAAATTTTTACAAGATTTGTATGTCTTTGTGAATGGTTGTGACTCATTAAAAGAATGTCATATGGTAACTCTGGATGTGGAATCATTGTTTACAGTGATTCTTAATTTAGAAGGCATTGAGATAATAAAAGTTTGGGTGGCGCAGTGGTGCAGCGGTTAATGCTGTCGCCTCACAGCAAGAGGTTCTCCGGTTCGATTCTCGGCTGGGGTGCCTTCTGTGCGGAGTTTGCATGTTCTCCCTGCATTCGCGTGGGTTTACTCCGGTTTCCTCCCACATTCTAAAGACATGCTTCTGGAGCATTTCTCCCCGGGCCTCCACTGAAAACAGGATCTGTGGAACCTAGTCGGACTTTCCCAGTCAACAAATGTTAAATAAATAAAATAAAATAAAGTTTATATGAGCCAACACAGTACTCTCATTATACAGAATATTGATTTGTTATGTTTATTTTTAGAAGTTGTTTTGGAGAATAATGCATTTGTGCATGAAGGTTCCCTATATTTACAAAGGGCTGCCGTAGCGATGGGCATGCCATGCAAGGGCAAGGGTTTGTTTTTAGAGACTTATCTAATTTGAGTATTGAATTTAAAGAGAGGGGGTACAGTTTTAAGGAGATTGAGAATGCATGTGATGAAGCAGTGGTTCTAAGTTCTGAAAGGGCAAGACCCTATTTTTCTGAAGCATCTAGGGATTTGGATATTCATATGCAGCCTGAGAGTCCAGGAATGTTAGGTCAAAGTACTGTACCCATTATGATGTACTACACTAGTGTTATAGAAGCAATAAGTGGAGTTATTAAGTCCAATTGGTCTATTTTATTAACTGATAATGCCACAGGAAGTTAGTGGCGGTGGACCATCCAATAGATATAAGAACAAAAAGTCTTTAAAGATACAATTATATTATAGGATTCATCATTTGTTTACAGCCTCCCCTAGTAAGGAGCTTGGTACAAGGAAGTGTAATAGATATAATATGTGTACTTATATTAATATGTCTAATATGTTTATGCATCCAGTTACAGGTATTATACATAGATTAAGAGTTTCATCAGACTATCGTACATAAGATGTAATCATCCTTGCCCTATGTAAAATATGCATGGGTTTTTATAGTAGGAAGATCAATCATCTCTTGTTTGAAAGGGTAAGAGAGCACTGTTATAGTATCCATATAGTTGATACTAGAAGTGCACTGGTCAAGCATACAATGGAGTTTGGTTTGACACATACTTTTAATTTTATGGCAATGGAGGTTGTTGCGAAGAATTTATGACAAGGGGACTTTAGGAATCAAACTGAGAAGAGGGAGCTATGGTGGATAATTAAAGTGCAGGCAGACAGATTCCCTGGTCTGAATGAAAGTGTCTTATCTGAAGCCTGTTTTAAAATCCAGGGACCTTCCACATTAATATGAGCAAGGGCTCTTAAATGTAATTGCTTTCAATTGCGTCTTAATGTGAAGAGGTGTTTTATTGGCTATTTGAAATTTGATTCTTTTTAAATGGAGTTCAGTTTGAGTATTGTTTTATTGTCTGAAGAAACATGTATTGGTATGAAAGTGCTTACCTGCTTTGATAAAACCTGCTTTAATAAATGTTTCTGTTTTTTATTTTCTGCTGTATTTTTGTTGCAATTTTTCTATTTTGTTTTTCTTGCTTCTGGCACAATTAGTTCCACGTGGGGAGTTTTTTTTTTATTTTTTAGAACTAAAATAAAAACACAGGGTAATGAAATAAAAATGAGACACTGCCACTTTTCCACCTGTCTGTTGAAAAGAGAGAAATTTAAGGAATGGGTAATGGAACTTGGGAGCTATTAGAGATGACAATTTTTTTTTCTGAAAATATAACTAGGGAGTGGAATAAAATTAAAGTGGAGTTTAAAAATAGGGTGGAAATAAAAGAAAGAGCAATATGGTTAAGAAGTAACAAGAATTATTTAGAGGGACTGGCAAACATTAAATTATTGCAGAATAGGGGGAATATAACAAAACAAGATAATGTGCAAATCCAGAATTCTAAATAGAAAATAAAGGATTACCTTGATAATATGCATGAGTTTAGACAGACTGCTGTTAAGTAACTGTTTTTTGATAACTCTAGAACACAAAAAGATTTTAGCACAAAGACACAAGCAACAAAAAGTACAATGGGCTGTCACCAAGCTTAAGGGGTCTAGAACAAGGAAGATAAGAGATGCTGTAGAGGTACTACAAATATTTTTGAAATTCTGTCAAAATCTATATAAAGCAAAGGAATACAGATAATCAAGAAAAGGTACAAATGGAAATATTTATGGAACAATTAAATATGCCAAGGTTAGAGACAGATAAGGCTCAATTATTAACAGGACAGGAGGAGATGAGATAAAAGTGGTGACGTTTAACCAATTTATAGGAAGTCCCCAGGAATAGATGGTATTCCTGTGGAAGTTTGGAAGCTAGGATGGAATGAACAAAACCTTCCAGATCTTTATCAGCTTAATAGTATTTAAGAGGAGGAGAAGTACCAACATCTTGGAAGAAAGTGGTGGTAACTCTAATACCCAAAGAGGTAAAGACCCATCAGATCCAGTTTTAGACAGGCCTGTTTCAATACTAAACTAGGATTATAAAGTGTCTAGGTCTATAACACCTAAAAGAATAGCAAAAAAGATGCCAACATTAATAGATATGGATCAATGTGGCTTTGTGGAGAGGATACAAAAATACAACATAATTAAAAGAACATTGATAATCCAGAGGGAAGCAGGATGTAAGGAAATATCACTGTTTTTAGTGGGTCATGATGCAGAGAAGACATTTGACAGAGTAATCTGGGAATTTATGAGCAGGGCAATGGACAAATTTGCATTCCCTGATAAAATTATGATTTTGATTAGGTGGATATATGAGAGATTAGAAGTGAAAATTAAAGTGTGTGGGTTCCTCTTTTCCCTTTGTTATTTGCATTATATTTAGAACTACTGGTAAAGAAAATAAGCGACTCAGAAATTCAAGGATATAACTGATATGGTAGTCAAGAAAAGCTGTCTCTGTTTGCCAGTGATATTATTTTATACCCAAAAAAGCCAGGAAAGGACATAGTGTTGTGAAACATTTTGAGACGGTTTCAAATGTTTTCGGGATACAAAATGAATGAAGCTAAAACAAAGGCAATAACTGTAAATTATGCACCCACACATGAATTGGTTCAGCAATATCCATATTTATGAGAACATGATAAAATGAATTACTTAGGACTATAGATTAAAAATGATTCCAGTGTGGCAGCTAAGGATATGTGGGAAGAGACTAAACAAAATATAATACAAAAACTGAGAAATTGGAACTTTTATATGGATAGCAAGATACAAGCAGTTAAAATTGCTTTAGTCCCTTTAGTCTTATACACAGGTCAGGCATATTTTTATCAACCAGAGGAGAAGTTGTGGATAGCAATTAATAAAGAGCTGAAGGATTTTATCTGGGATGGGAAGATGTCAAGAGTCAAGTGGGATAAGCTGATTCTTCCAAAAGAACAGGGCAGATTGGGATTACCTGATTTGAAGGGTATTTCAGAGCTACACAGTTAAGGCCCCTATACATAGCACAAGCAGAAACCTATAATTCAAAGTGGAAAGGGATGATGATGAAATGGGAGGAAGGTCAAGAAAGAAGGAGAGACTGGGATTTTGGATGCAGATCTCTAAGAAGAATAACAATAATCATACAAAATATTGTATTCATAAAGTAGCAGAAGGTATCCTAAGAACTAAGCCAAGACAGGAATAGAGAAAGAAGATTCCAACGATATGGATGACTGTAATTAGGGATACAGACAATAGGCAAGAGGGGGGTGGAATTTATTGAAGAAAACATATTAAAGGAACCAAGGTATTGGAAGCAAATAACTAGAGAGGAAAAGATAACAGAATGGGAAGATGCCAAGAATTTATTTGGACTGCACGTTAGAGATTGCCTTCCCTATAAAGGACTGATAGAGTATAGGCAAAGAGAAAGTAATAGGGGTGTCCCAAATAAAAGACCAGCACTGATATAGATTTTAGTAGAATGTAGAACAGAATCTGCTGCTAAAAATGAATAATTAGTAGAGCATGCCACACTGCCTACACAGCTATCTGGAATTTTGTAAATAATTCTATGTCCTTTGTGAATATTAATATGTTTTATACAGAACTGTATGTTATGTACTGAGCTAAAATGTAACCACAGCATGCCCTGCTGGCTTAAAATAGA
Organism: Protopterus annectens; assembly: GCF_019279795.1. Taxonomy (NCBI): domain Eukaryota; kingdom Metazoa; phylum Chordata; order Ceratodontiformes; family Protopteridae; genus Protopterus; species Protopterus annectens. The sequence continues at coordinate 1,797,389,827 of NC_056732.1, forward strand.
AATGTATTTAAGCTATTGTAACTGTGTAACTGTATATATTTTTACAGTAGAAATTGGAACATAAAAGGTTAATTTGCAAAACTTCAAGAAAATAAGTTGAAATTAAATTGTTTTATGGTTGTCCTGTAAAAGTTCTCTCAATTTCAGTGTAGCAGACACAATGTCTAGAGATAGTAGTTTTTTGTATTGTTTTGGAAGAGAAGTAATTACTAGGTTTGAGATGCAGAAGTGTGTAATTGTTTTATGATTTTCAGGATCTGCAAACATTGGAGAGAGACATATTTTTCACAGAGAGATGCTTGTACATTCTGACAACTTGGGAACTAAAGTCAGGTGACAAAAAGTGATGTCATCCAAGCTAATACAGCAGTAATATTTGATATTAATTTAAGAACTCTCTCATAGAGAGACTGGGCATTTTGTATTTTGTCTTTGACCTATCAAGAACACCAACTCATCATCACATCTGCACTTGCCTTGCTGTAAGTTCGTTTTAAGGCATAGTAACTATTTTAGACACAGTTAGGAATATAGTAAAGATTAGTTTAGATGTTTTCTGTATTTATTTAAGACTGTCCTGCAATGTTGTTTTAAATATTCCCTGTGATTTTGAACTCTGATTTAACTGAATACATATTTAGTATTGTCTTGTTCTTTTATTATTTATTATTAAATATATTAAAACCTATACTTGTGGCTGATATTTATAAGACATATTTAAGCTCTGAGAGTACTTGCATATGTATTTGGTGACACTGTACAGGCCACTCTTAAACAGCCTTGCTCCTGGTCAGACTGCCATTTGGATTAATAGTAACATTACACAGTAGGATTGGGCACCCTTTGTTGAGAGCCTTAAAAGTAGCTGATAAGAGTGGCTGGTGGCAATGGAAACTACCTTAAAGTCTGGGCAGAAGGAGGCATAGCTAGTAAACCTGTGCCAGCCTTTCCCAGGTGCGTGCGTGCATGTGTGTGTGTATGCGTATGCGCGCGCGTGTGTTTGCATATAAATCCAACCTCAAAGAATGTGTGTGTATCAACTACTTGGGCAGGGACACAAAGCACTGGTTGGACAGAGAGGGTGCTGGAGGTTTTGGCTTGGCCACTCAGCTGAGATCTCAACCCTATACCTGTGCAAGTGGGGAGTTTTACTGGGGATCTGGAGAAAGAGGGAAAAAACAGCCCCAGACTGACTGTGGTCTCTATATGCTCTTAATTTCACTTTAATGTGTGTGTACTTGTCATCTTCCCAGTGTGTACGTCCCCTATCTGTTATCAGTGGGGAAGACTGAGGCTCCTTGATTACTGGGCCAATGCAGGAGCATCATAGAGCATATAAAATATTTCAAGTTGACTATAAGAATCAATCAGAGGAGGTCAGAAAGGATTGGGAAGAGAAACTGGAAAAGCAATTCGCAAAGAAACAATGTGGGATACATGCATGTCTCCCAAATGTGCAACAAAATCTAGAAGATTTAGGATTTATGCCTGGAAATGTTTACATAGGTGCACCAAGTAGACTCCAAAAAATTTTTCCCTGACAGCAAATGTTCTATATGTGATGTGGGAGAAACATGTAATTGTGAACATATTTTCTGGGAGTTCATAGGTTGATACTAGGCTATCGGCCCTAGGGCCTATACAAGACTAGCCATAACAATTCCCTGGCTATTTCTTCCCACAATATTTACTTCCCTGGACCCCTGTCTAGCAGGGCGACTGACATGATCCCCACGGTGAATTTCCTATCTCCCATCCAATCGCCAAGGTTCCTTTTGAAGAGGGCCAAAGAGGCACTCTGCTTGATATGTATGGGCAGTCTATTCCAGAGTCTGGGGAGTCTCTGGGTCAGGAACCTATCCCTCCAGCATGTTTTGTTCATTGTGATGACAGGGTATAGATCCCTGGAAGTGTGGCTCTGAGGGACTGGGATTTCTTTAAGTGTAGGACGTCCAACAGATCTGGGTTTGACACAGCCTTGCATATTAAGCAGAGATCATCTCTGAGTAGACGATATGCAACATAGTATAGCTGAAGTTTTTTTAGATGGTCAGCATAGGGCATCTGCTTTAGGCCTGTGATTCTTTTAGTGAGATATTTCTGGCCTTTCCAGTTGTTACAGATGTCTTGAGAGGCACATACCAAATGGGGCATTGTATTTTATAATGGATCTAATGAGGTATGAGTACAGTGTGACAATGACCTCCTTTATTCTGGATGAAAAGCCCTTAGTGATGAGGTGTGGCACATAGAAGGATTTTCTGACTGTTGTGACGATGTGGTTATCGAAGGTGAGACCACTGTCCACCTGTGTCCCTCACACTTTCGGTGTTTAGTGTACTGCCACCTATGTGGTAAATTCATGGGTACATGTTTTTTCCCAAAGGGGATAACTATACATTTCTTGGCATTGAGCTTGAGCCTATGGCTCTGGCACCAAGTATCTGTTTCTGTAAAGCCCTTTTGTAGAATATCCACATCATTTACGGATTCAATAATGGCTCCCAGTTTGCAGTCATCTGTGAACTTTGTTAGCCAGAGTCCCTTAGTGTTGGCCTGTACTTCAGAGAAGTAGATGCCAAACAAGAGTGGTCCCAGGATTGAACCCTGAGGTACTCCACTTGTGACTTGTCTGAAGCTGGATTTGGAGTCCACTACTTTTACAGTGTGGGTTCTGTCAGTAAGCCAGTTGGCAACCCAGAGAGTGATGTAGGGATTAATGCCCAGCTTAGTAAGTTTATCTATGATTCCAGAGTTGGGGATGGTGTTGAAGGCCTTGGCGAGGCACAGATAGGCTGTGTGGACCACCTTACCCTCGTCCACAGCTCTGGAGACTGATTCAAAGAAGTCAGTCAGGTTCAGGAGACAAGATCGGCCCTTCATGAACCTAAACTGGATGGGGTCCAGTGTTTGAAGGTTGCCAATGTCTTTGTTTATAAGTTCCATGACAATACGTTCCATGGCCTTGCAGATCAGGCTCATCAGACTGATGGGGCGGTAGTTTCCAGGATCCAAGGTGGATCCCTCCTTGTGGCATGGGATAACTGTAGCTGTGCGCCACTCAGTGGGCATGAAGCCTGAGGTGAGGCTATGATTAAACATGACACTTAGGTGAGGTGCCAGTTCATTTTGTAGTTCATGTAGTACACAGCCCGGGATGTCATATGGTGCCATGGATGCTGTATTCTTAAATTTTGGAGAGTGCAGTTTTTACCTGTGTGTCCATTATTACGAGAATTTGGCAATCTTTCAGTACTGAGATGGGCCATTTAGGGGTGGGTGGTGAAGTTGGTACTGAATCGATCTGCCAGGATATTGGCAATATCCTTGGGATCAGTATATTTAATGCCATTCTGTTGTAGCTCAGAGCAGATCTGAGCATTGCCATTTAGATTCTTGACATAGCTATAGAATGCCTTGTGGTTGTCTTTGGAATCTTTGGCAATTTTATTTTCCTAACTAGCTTTGGAGGATTTTATGAGGGATCTCAGCTTCTTACTGAGGCTGGTAAGGGAGTTTTGCATCCTGGGATTTTCCTCTTTTCTGCAAAAGTTTCTTCCTTTTGTTGTAAAGTTAGTTTACGGCAGGGGACCACCAGATTGGCTTCCTTTTTTTTGGAGGAGAGCACCTTGGTTCTATTTGGGATGGCATGATTCATGCACGAGTGGATGTGCTCGTACAGTGCCTTAGGATTCAGCAGTCAAACTTTCAGTTCTCGTCTGCATGGGTGTCATGAAGTTTGTCCCTTCTGACTTGAGTAGCATGAAGTTGGCTTTGGAGAAGTTTTTTTTACAGAGGTTTCCTTACTGGCGGGTGGGGGAGGGATGTGGATGTCAAGGATGATTAGATTATTGTCAGACCTGATCAACAAGAGGGTGACCATAGATGTGGAGCATTGATTTCCCATGTTGGTAATGACCAGGTCTAGGATATTGGAGCCCCTGGTGAGACAACGGATTAGTTGATCCACGGCATTGGAATTTACGTATTCCAAGAACCTTTGGGCATAGATGTTGGTACATGAGTAGTTTTCCCAGTTAATGGCAGGGTAGTTGAAATCACCCAGTATTAGGGTATTTGGATTTATTTTAATATTTTCCAGTATGTTTATAAAGGTGTAGTGAGAATCTTGCGGCATGGTGGGGGATCTGTAGCAAGTTACAATTTGGATTTCAGTCTTACCTACTGTTAGTTGCACCTGGAGAATTTCAGAAGCATTGTGTTGGGCAACTAGCCTGGTGGTGTGAATATCCTTGGTGAATATGGACACTCCTCCACCTTTATTGTTTTGGTCCTGGTTTGGTGACCGAAAAGTGTGGTAAGAGTTGTAGCCTGGTATTGCAGGCTGCTCTCTGCAGCCTTGAACCAGGTCTCAGTTACTGCACAGATATCAGTGTTCTCCATTTTTAGGAGTGCCTCAAGAGAGTACATTTTGAGGTTTAAACTTCTTGCAATGAGTACCATTATCTTCAGATTTTGCATGCTTGTACCTGTTACAGTGGTGGTTTTGTCCTTTGAACTTTGCCTAAAAAAGGCACTACAGGGGTGGCAAGAGCCTTAGCCAGTAACCTGAATCCCAGGGGTGACAGGTGCAGACCATCTCTGGCAAAGCATTGTGGTCTGTCAATCATGTCGTCCCAGGCAGACAGATACTGGATCCCCTTTGAATGACGCCAGAAGCTTACCCAATTGTTGAAGTCAATTATTTTATCCTGATACTGTAGTATCATTCTGGATGAAGGCAGGACGCTACTCAGGGCTAGGGTCATACCTGCCTGGTCCACATGATCCAAGCGCTCTTCCATGTCTCTTTTCATGCAGTATAGGGAGGCACATCTCAAGTCACACACTCCAACATGGACAATGACAGAGTCATATTTGTAGCTGTTGTGGAGTGATACGTTATGTGTGGGAATCTGGCACCCGACAAGCAGCTGACTGTAATTTTCTCCTTGTTCCGCCTGGTATGTGGGACATCAGTGTGCCTGACTATAGAGTCACCTATGACTGAAGTGTTGGGTATGTTGGGTGTTAAGTGTATTAAGTTGGCAAACTATAAAGATTCCCTGCAGACTACTGTATCAGAGATACTGGGTGAGTAAAAGCTAGTGCATCTAGGGAAATGATTTTTCTGAGCTATGATACAGAATCTGAATTGCCTAGACATAGTAAGGCCTTGATGAGTCTAATTGTGGTGGCTGCCAAAAAAGCAATTACTAGAAAATGGAAATCAAAGTCTAAGCCAACTGTGCTAGAAGTAGTGAATACAGTAACAGAGACAAAACAACTGGAATTGAGATCTTTAGAAAGGGGTAGGAGCAAATTACATAGAAAAAAATGGGAATTGTTGGAACAATAAATACAGGAGAGGAATGGGGTTTCAAAGAAGGGAGAATAAGAATGAGCTACGTAATGTCTAACTGACAATGATTGGGTAGATTATAAGTGATGTATAACGTTTGCAACTAAAATTATGTGAATATGGTTTGTGATGTATAATGCTTGCAACTAAGATTCTGTCAGTATGGTTTGTTTTAATTTATATAAATGTATGATTGCCTAAGTTATATATGATAATTTAATAAAGATTTTTTTGTTTAAATAAAAAAAAAAAGAAATTAAACAACTGCATAAAAATAAAACTTACAGGCTTACCATAATGACAGCTCTGTTTTGGCAGTTTTGTATCCTTCATCTGCAGGATTAAGACTGGCAGGTAGTTGGCCCAGATCATAAAACTTTCCCAGGTTATCCTAGCCCCTCCCCTTTAACAACAATGCACACAGCCTGGGGACCCATCTCCAGATCTTTGAAGCCTGCAAAGACAGCAACAGAAAGGAGACTGGGGAAAGAAGACAAGAAAAAAATGCAACAGTTTCCTCTAGACCCAAAGGTCAAAGGAAGGATGGAGGGAATGGTAACAGACACACAACTGCCAGCAAAGACATAGCATTATGTTAAGTACTTAACTTTCACACCTGGTGTTAGAAGTTTCATATCCTTCACCTGTAGTACAGAGTCCTAAGCTAACTGTTCATAGGTGGACTTTCAGAAGTGAGAGCCATGAAAAGGGCAGACACCTGGATGTAATCCACTTGTAGGATACAACTTGGTACTGGGGTAACCTAAGGTGCAGAAGATACCCACTTGGGTACTACAGACACAATATTCACAAAGTCACAGGCATATACTGACACATGGCAATAAAAGGCATATGAGCTCAGGCTATGTAAAGTTCTGTACTAAAATCTAAAAATGACTGTCAAGTTTCAGCAACAGTTTCATCTTTGTTGAAGACTGATGCTGCATAAACCTTACTACCAAGCAGTTTATAGAACAATTAGCCCAAGGCTGCAGCCTCTCAAAAGGAATATGAAAGTTGTAAAGACATCTTAGATGGCTGTAGGCACAGATACTGCAATGGAGACAGACGCCACTAGGAATTAAATATCAGGTTAGAAAAGCTAAAGCATGGATTGAAAGGAAATAGGTTATCATACGGAACAAAGTTCTGAGATTTCAGAGGAGGAAATGCACATGGATCAAGCAGGGGAGTTGCAAGAATGTATATGATACAAATATATCCACCACAGCCAGTTACTGCATCAAAAAAGACAGAACAGTAATTGTCAGCAGAGGCACACAAGAAGTTTGTGTTTGTATATGGGATGAAGATATATACCACAGCTAGGTACGACCTCAAGCCAGTCAGAAAAAAGAAACTAGATCAAAGGTGAAATGCATTATCCCCCTGAAAAAAGTGATTTGATACCCACCAAGGGAAAGTAGCAAACTAGAAAAATAGATGAGGTAAATGAAAAAGTGTCTGTGTCTGTGGTATGAAGAAATTCTGTATGTGATATGCGGATTAAAGGAGACAAAGGTTGTAAGAACAAAAAAGCAAAGCTTGACATGGGTCTGCAGTCCAAGTAAAAACACCCAATAGCTAGCACAAATGGTAGTCAGGAGAGGGGACCACCATGTGCAAGGTCTATGGGTGATATATGAAGCAGATCCAACTTCACAAACAAATCAGCAAATATACCCAGCAGCAGACTATTCAGAGAAAGGATTAAAAAGCTCCCTAAAAAGCTTATGATCAAGACAAACTGCAGCAAAAAGGCTATAACTCACAAGGACCTGAAAGAAATGTCATAACAAAAGGTCAGAAAAGGATGCCAGACCACTGACTTGGTCAGGGTGAATTCTTATCATAAAATCAGAGAAATGGGCTGCAATATGTTCAAGCAGCTGATTCACTAAAACATGGAGATGGCTGAATGACTCCAACAGGAGGCTGTGGCACAGGCTCAAGGCATACTGACAGAGAAGTCTCCAGATAAAGAAAGCACATAAGATGAAGACTATGGCAGACACAGAAAGGCTTCTGAAGAGCAGAAGATGTCACTTCCTATCAAAAGGATAACACTGTATTTCTCCAAGATATGAAAGGAAAGAGGAATGGACTCAGCAACAACTGTTAGGCAAGGTGTTGTTGTTTCCTCTAGTCTGCAAAAATCTTCTTACTTTTTTAAATTGGAATTCTGATAGGTGTGTACAAGTAAACATGAGACTGCTTTAAGAAGCACTGTGAGAAAATAAAGTGTCTGTTCTTTAGAAATATATGAACCTGTGACAGGAATAGAATGGTTCCTTAATTATGAGAAACAATACTTAGGAGCAGTCAATGAGCAAAGTCTCTTTGGATACGTTGGAAGAATAAAATGCAAAACCAGGTCTGAATCTGTGGTGTTGGTCAGAGTTGCATATAACTGGACTGACTAAATCTGAGGTCAGGACAGAGAAAACACTCTGTCCTGAGCCTATCTCCAGAAGACATCCCAAAACCTTAAATATGGGTGGCAAAACAAGGATTGTCCTAGCATGGTGATTGGCTGAAAAGACCCTGCATCTGAACCTTAAACAAAGCCATACCAAGGCAATTGCCTCAGAAAACCCTGCATTAGATCACAGACTAAAGTCTTAGCAAGGCAATCAGTTCAAACATCCTACATAAGACCCCTAAACAAGGACCTAGCATACCTATTAGGCTTCAAATAGTCTCTAGAGTCCCTGCATCAGACCAAAATAAAGTCCTAATGAGGGTGAAAGCTCTAATCCATCTGGAGAAATATAAATGAAAATGTACAGAAGATCACAAAAGACATCAACATCTGCTCTTAACATTGCAAGTACAACTGTCTAGGAGCATTTTAGCCAAGACGACACACCTCATATAAAACTATATCGTTCACCAATTGAAAGTTCCTCCATTGGTGCAAACTACTGTACTACAGAGGTTCAGAAGTTATCCACAACTGACTTAACAGAAATGCATTACTTTGGGTATGCCACAAGGGTAGACCAGTTATAAAAGGGATGTCCACCAGTGCTATGCTGGAGAGAAAAAGAAAGAAGATGGCAAGCACTGCCAAGCTCATTGCCAGAGATAATAAATCCCTGAAAACTACAACTGTAAATATACTGTAAAGTAAAATGGAAAAAACTCTATGTTAAGAGTAAGAGGGGTACCAATACAAGGACAGACAAGAAATATATACCTGTCCTCTTCCTATGGTCCTCAAGGATGAGGTATTTGAAGGTCCTTAAATCTTCAACATACACTGCTAAGTATCACAGAAAGGCAGAGTCATAGTTGCATAATCACAAACCCAGTGTTAGCAAAAAAAAAAAAAAAAATGTCCATAAATCAAGTGTCAACAGGACAGAAAGAGATCAACAACTGTCAACAAAGGATTCCAAAAATTATTGAAAATAAGGAAGGAGGAGAGGAAGCCAACAGTGTATGCAATGGGAGGTTCAGTCATGAGTAAAACAGAAAAATAATCAAGAAAAGAGACCCATTATGAGAGAATTGGAGGGCCAAGAGGAACAGCAAAAGGTGACAGAAAGGGGAAAACCAGTTAACACGAGCAAACATCAAGGTCAACAGAATCATTTAGGCTATGACTGTCCCCAAAGAATATTGATGGACAGAAGGTTTATCCCGTTGTTGCCAGCACACACCTTAATGGAAATCTGTCAACCCCTTAGAGGATGCCAAAGTTGAAAATGTAAAGACTGAAGCCTGTACAGACCAAGGTTATCTTCATTGAGCCAAAGACTTACCTCAAAGAAACCACCAGTCTCAAGGAGATCTCAGAAGTGACAGGAGAGAAGTTGATGGTGTTGAAGTGGAACCAGTCGAGGATAAGCAGATACAGAAGGCATCTGCTGACTCCAAGGATCTCAGGGTCTATAGAGGTCAGGATGAAGCTGACAGGATTGAGGTCGATTACACTGAGGTCAAGACTGACCCTCAAGAAGACTGAAGATATGAAGAACACATCCATAGGTGAATTAACATGAAATGGAAGGCAACATATGGAAGCTGACCCTGACAAAGCATGGGTCGATCCTGAAAGGACCTGTCAACCCCTATGGGAAAAGTACAAGAAGATTCCCCAAGGACATAAGGAAACAAGAAAAAAAATAATCATGAAAGGCATCCACCCTAAGAAATGGGTGGAGCCCGAAGCTCCATTAATACCAAAAGACAGAACTAGTGCCAGGTATAAAGGATCCAGCTGCTACGGGAACTGAAACAGTTACTGAGAAAATTAGGAGCAAATTACTAGTCAAAAAGCAACCACAGAAAAAAGGCATCCAACCACAGCACTGACCCTTAACTTTCAAGGATGCAAAAATAAAGTACTGTCTAAAACCCTGACCAAAGAGCAAGAGCTGGAAAAATCACAACTCACAAGGAGACGGCATAGAGTTGTTTACACAGATCAAGGTAACTGTGAGACTGATAGCAAACACTGGACCATGTTGCAGACATCTGCAAGCCATGCAATAGTGAAAAGCAGTAGGACTACATGCCACATCCCAAATGCATAGCGTAACGTATTACTAAACACAGCCACATTAGTACAGAAATACCAATCAACAGATTCACTCTTTGAAAGAGATGTTGCACCAGAAAGGATAGAGCATAAACATATCTTACCATAAAAACAAAACTACATTCATTCAAGCTTATAGCACCTTTTCGTATACTTCCAGCCAACACCTACAGTACTTTATCGCATCTAGGCCTTTTTTTGGGTTTGGCTTCTGTAACCAAGTAACCTCCCAACTAATAATAGTCAATATTAGAAATGGCAAAGAATTAACAAAAGTTTGTTAATCTAGGATTACCCACAGAAAAAAAAAATAATAACTGTTTGCCACTTGTTGCTCATATTTTCATATTTTGTTCACATGTTCATAACTGAGAGATCTACATGTTATTGAGGGGTATGGTGTGAAATGTAATGATGGGAAACAGGAATATTCATTGCCAATACCCATTTATATTGCACTATACTAGAGATATTGCTAGTTGTTTGTTAGTAATAATGAAAGTAGGCAATATTTCCACGTGTACTTAACACTTCACAAAACAAATGACTTACAAAATGTACTGCATGGCATCAGGTGAAACCTTTGATATTGCACAATAAATGGTTATTGATTTGTGCTGTTAGCTTACACATTTTGAGAGATACATATTGCTGATACTTATAGAAATATGAAAGCATATGCCTTCATATTTCTGTAAATATCTCAATAAATATGCACTGAGAGAAGAATTTTTTGCTGTCGTGTGAAGGCTTATGTCTAGTTAACAAAAATGTTCTAACAGCATATATCTAGGTTGCACTATCAAAAGATATAAAACATAAAACATAGTTCATCCCTGTCCATTTTCAAGCCCAAACAAAACAGAAAATTTACCCCAGGACTGCCCCCTGTACTACTAATGAACAGAGGCAGCTCCTAAATGCTTTATCCCATGCACAGGTCCCCTAAAACTGTCTACAGTATGATCCTAGCTACTCTCATTAAGAGTAATATATACTTATAGACCACAGGACAGTAAGGCCAATCTACTGCCAAATGGGATAGGTTATTTCAAGCAGAAAAAGGGAAACTGGCTAGGATTAAAATGACCCACATGAGCAGCTAGTCTAGTACTTACATATATGGACCTATGAAACTATGACAATTTGTAAAGGTTTGGCAACAATATAGTTCTATGCTTGTGTGCATTGTATATACATTATAGTATTTATGGAAAGATTGAGAATGCACTATTACCCTATAATGAATACTTTTTACTGATAACATTGTTATCTGTATGATTTTAATAGCTTTCATTGTTCAAAAATATTTACATCTGGTTATCCTATGCTTTTTAAGTTAATTTTTTGTAAAATGCTCTGGAATGCAAGGATGTGTCTAGGCTGTTAGAGGTGCGAAATTCCACACCACATAGGGTTAACGAGTTCAGCAAACAATAATGCCTGACAGGGTGTGTGTTACTGTGTAAATAACACCTGCCCGGGATTGTTCTGAGACCCGATGCTGCAGGTGGAGGGCATCTATACCCCTGTAAAGGTGTTATTTATACAATAACACATACCATGGAGGGCATTATTAGAGAATGGGCTATCTCTTAAATTGTTTTCTTTTTTTTTTTTTAAATTACTATATATATTTTAATATTTGTGATGCAAAATAGTTCCTCATCTGATTATTTCAAACTTGCTGTAATAAATGCTTGCAAATCGTTGGAGGGTTAAAGTCACTGAATAATGAGTTACATTTGAGTTTCAGACTGTCAGTTGGCTCTCAACTAATCAGGGACAAATCTCAATTGAATCAGGGGCAAATTCAGAAGTAATCAGAGAAACTTAAAAATATTAGTTCTGTTAACTTAAGACATTCACAGAATAAGAGAATGCGATTTATATACCAATCTTTAAGAATAAGGGTAATGTGCAGAGCTGTAGTTAACTACAGGGGGATTAAATTGATCAGTCACAGCATGAAGTTATGGGAAAGAGTAGTGGAAGCTAGGTTAAGAAGGGAGGTGATGATTAGGGATCAGCAGTATGGTTTCATGCCAGGAAAGAGCACTACAGATGCGATGTTTGCCCTGAGGCTATTTATAGAGAAGGTCAGAAGGAGTTGCACTGTGTCTTTGTAGACTTAGAGAAAGCATATGACAGGGTGCCTAGAGAGGAGTTGTGGTATTGTATGAGAAAGTCGGAAGTGGGAGAGAAGTATGTAAGAGTGGTACAGAATATGTATGAGTGCAGTGAGACAGTGGTAAGGTCTGCGGTAGGAGTGATGGATGCGTTCAAGGTGGAAGTGGGATTACATCAAGGATCAGCTCTAAGCCCTTTCTTATTTGCAATGGTGATGCAAAGATTGACGGACAAGATCAGACAGGACGCCCCATGGACTATGATGTTTGAGGATGACACTGTGATTTGTAGTGAGAGGAGGGAATGGGTTGGAGAGGTGGAGATATGCTCTAGAGAGGAGAGGAATGAAGGTCAGCAGGACCAAGACAGAATGTGTGTTTGTGAACGAAGGGAGAACAGAGGAATGATAAGGATGCAGGGAGTAGACCTTGTGAATGTGAATGAGTTTTAATACTTGGGATCAACAGTTCAGAGTAATGGAGAGTGTAGAAGAGAGGTGAAGAACAGAGTGCTGGCAGGGTGGAGGATAATGTCAGGAGTGATTTTTTACAGACGGGTACCAGTAAGAGTAAAAGTGAAGGTCTACAAGATGGTAGTGAGACCAGCTATGTTATATGGGTCGGAGATGGTGGCACTGACAAAAAGACAGGCGTCAGAGCAAGAGGTGGCAGAGTTAAATATGTTAAGATCTGTATTGGGTGTGACGAGGATGGATAGGATTAGAAATAAGTATATCAGAGGGTCAGCTCAGGTTGGACGGTTTGGAGACAAAGCCAGAGAAGCGAGAATGTGTTAGTTTGAACACGTGCTGAGGAGGGATGCTGGGTATACTGGGAGAAGGATGCTAAGGATGGAGCTGCCAGGTAAGAGGAAAAGAGGAAGGCCTAAGATTGGATATGGTGAGAGAGGACATGCAAGTGGCTGGTGTGACAGAGCAAGATGCAGAAGATGCAGGAAGAAACGGAAACAGATAATCCACTGTGACAAACCCTAATGGGAGCAGCCGAAAGAAAAAGAAGAAGATTTATATACATTTTCATTTTTTTTTTCAGTTTTTTTATTTTGATTTTTTTCAAAATAATAGTAATTTAAAGATTTAATGATAGTACAAGCACAAAAAAATTACATACAAGCTAGTTACAGAGTTGATAACATATTTGCATATATATAAAACCATTAATATTTTTCTAGTAAATTATGTAATTTCTGCCAAGCAATTAATTGATGGGTCACATTGTTTATTCCCATTTGTACAGCGAGCATTGTGACAAACTGATTTAGCTAAGCAAATAAGTTCATTATTAAAAGAGATAGTAGTTTTCATTTTCCAACTTTTAGTAATGGTTTTCCTTGCTATGGATAATTATATATACATTTTCTGAAGTAAAAAAATATTGTAACTATTTATTGTCATTGTTTATTACATTTAATGCACCATCTTTTCTCCAAAAGTCACCAGTTGTATTTGATATGAAGGGAGACAGAGCTAAAATCTGAGACAAAATCAGGGGTGTCCCTGAAGTGACAAGGATGGACTTCATACCCTCCATAAAAATGCACACTAACATACATCCTGCCACTGCCATTATAGCAACTTTCTAATTTTTATAAGAGCAATATTTAAAATTTGTCCCTATTTTTTTAAGCATTTGTCCCTCCCATTATTTTAGGCATTATTCAGATTTCTTGAGCCAAGAGGTTGAGAAGTATGTATGCCTGTTAATTTTAAGTTGCATCCACTGCTTGATCAACCTCTCTCTGTCACAAACACACACACACACACACACACACACACGCACACACGCATACGCACACACGCATACGCACACGCACACACACACGCACACGCACACACACTTTCCTATTTTATTTTTTACTTATCCATTTGTTTTACTTTCATACTCGCTAAACAGCAAAAGCACTGCTTAGCAAGTGTAAAATAATGGATCGATCTCACTATCATGCACCCAGACACACACACACACACACACACACACACACACACACACACACACACACACACGCTTTTCTTTCTTTTTAATTATTTTTTTGTTTGTTTTAATTTATACTTGCTAAACAGCAAAAACGTTGCTTAGTGACAGACAGTAAAATAATTGGGAGATTATTTCAGTTACGGTCCAAGCTCCACGGCAGCCTATTTAATATGCTGCCATGAAGCAGTGGACTCTTCTTTCAGCAGGCATTACTTGTACATTTTTCAGCAGGCATTACTTGTACATTAACACCCTGCTGGAGAATGTTTGTTCTCCAATCAAAGTTGCGATATACAGGTCACCCATTCTCTAAGCCACAGTAACAGCAGGAAGGCAACAGTTACCTCTACAAAGCATAAGAAGCATATATACCAACCAACAATGATCCACTGTGAATACAGTGAGCATCAGAAAACAAAATCATATTAAAAATACTCATCACAGACTTAAGTAGAGCAGTCTGCATGACAATTAATACTGAGAGTCTGATAATGAAAATACAATGCAGCCTGGAGTCAAATATTATTTGTAGGAGAGAAACTAATAAACATATCAGATTACAAAAGGAATTATCTAATTACCTTTCTGTCCAAGAGTAAAGCCTGGAAATATCAGGTTTCAAATCCATCCATCCATCCTCAACCCCTTTTCTGCACATGAGGTCGGGATATCACTTCAGCAGTGATGATCATCTGGATCCACTGTTTAAACTGCCAGGTGACTAACCCTGCCACACTATTTCACCCATACCAACACTTGCACACACACTCACACCCAGAGCCAATTTAGTGCATCCAATCGATATGCTGCATGTCTTTGGAATATGGGAGGAAACTGGAGCACCCAGAGAAAACCCACATGAACACAAGGAGAACATGCAGATTCCGCACAGAAGGCATCCCACCCAAGAGTCGGAGTAGAAAACCTCTTGCTGTGAGGCGACGACACTAAGTGCTGCACCACTGCGCATCAGGTTTAAAATAAATACCTGAAAACTGTAGCTCTACACAGGAAAAAAAGGAAATCAGACATCATAACAAGAAACAACTGTGCCTGTAACCATTTCTAACAGCATACAAAATTCTTAGTAGATAAGAAAACTCTAAAATGTACAGAAAAAAAAGTAGAAACCCTAAATAACTGTCCTGTGTTTATTTCTTTCCAAAGTCAATTTAATTATAAACTGAAACCTGTTGAAAGAAAGGATTCCATACAAGATAACTGACTGATAAAGCAAGAGATAGGGATAACACACACTTCAAAATTGTGGGAAAAGAAGCCAGGGATGGGATGATGACTAAGCAAATATCAGTTCTGCCAAGAAAAATGTTCCAAAAATAAAAAGAAATAGACTGACCCTAAATGCAGATCAAAAATACATATACTCAGATTCAAACAATAAAGAAAAACACCCACTAAAACTTAAGAAATTCAGCTGGATATCCTGGCACTATTTTCCAGATTTTCTAATTGCTTGAAGGCCTTAAGAGATCTGGAGAAGGGTCCTTGGGCTCTCTGCACTGTGGTGAAATGGGAGGGGCTAGGATAGGCTGGAAATGTTTTATGGGGTAGGTTGTCTAAATACCTGCCTGTCGTAGTCCAACAAGTAATGGCTGTGAAACGTTAAACATCAGACCTTAATATGTTCCTAATGTAACCAAGTTCATGGATTTTTAAAAAATAGTGAGTTTCTTGACAAGATGCTGCATGTTAAGATTATCAAGCAGGCAACTGTATGTAGAACAGAGATATTTATGAGTAATCTCAAATATAAAAAATACCATATTATGTTTCCTTGACAAGGATGTGCCTAGTCATATGATATGCTGAATCACTGCTAATCTGTTATGACAAGTGCCCTTTCTATTTGCATGCATGGATTGCCAGAAATGGTCATAGACATATAAGTGAATCAGCATACAGAAGTGTGAGTATGTTGTACCACATCTGTTAAGGAGCACACAAATACTGACACAATACCTCTCAACTGTCCAGAGTTTGCACAGAATGCCTAGATCTTTCCCTCATATTTTTGGTTTGTTTGTCATAAAATATGCAGTTTTCTGGCAAATCAGTGAGGATGGAAATCACTAAATAAGGACACAGATTTGAGTTTTAGATTTCAAAACCTTCAGAAAATAACACAAATACTGTTATTCTAGCAACTTTATAAGTTTATAAGAGCAATATTTAAAATTTGTACCTATTTTTGGACCTTGGCTGCCCCCCCCCCCATAAATTTAGGCTTTGTCCAGATTTCTTGCTCAAAGAGGTTGAGAGGTATATGTCACACACACACACACACACACACACACACACACACACACACACACACACACACACACACACACACACACACACACCTTTCTGCACAAAAAGAATGTCCATAGGGTAACTGGTGTGTCACTATTTATATTCCCCACCATGCTGGATGAAGGAAGCACTCACACACGATATTCACCCATCCTTATACTTGTATTGCTGCATACATCATAGACCTACATGGATGGGGACATGACCAGAATTAAGGTTATGAACATTTTCCTCTCCTAAGCATTTAGTGATCATTATGTATATCCATCTATCCATCCTCAAACCCTTTTTTCCCATTTGCACATGTCAACAGTGACAATCATCTCCAGCCAAGGTTTACACTGCCAGGTGGCTAGCCCTGCCATGATAGTTCATCCATACCACTCACTCACACATACATTTAAACCTATGGACAATTTAGCATGTCCAGTCCACCTACTGCATGTCTTTGGAGTGTGGGAGTAAAACGGAGCACTCGTAGGAAACCCATGCAACCTCAGGGAGGACTTGTAGACTTCACACAGAAGGCACCCCAGTCAAGAATCAAACCAGAGAATCTCTTGCTGTGAGGTGACAATGCTAACAGCTGCACTACCACAGCCACTCCTATTATGTGTATATAAACATGAAAACCTAGTAACCATAACACCACCAAGCCAAATGTTTCATCACAAATGCCACAAATGACCATGTGGCTATATTAAGGTTTTTAAGTTGTACAACTGTCAGTAGGAAAACTTACTTTTTACTCATATGATTATTAAAGTAATCACTGATGCCATGACTACATTCCTTCATAGTAGTGAAATAGAAACATTTAAAAAATTATATATATATATATATATATATATATATATATATATATATATATATATATAAACCCAGATTTGATGAACATGCTTCATCTCAAAAAATCTAGATCCCTCAGAGCCACAAGGGCGGGAGACTTAAACCTCGACACGGTTATTAATAGGACGTGCTGGAGGGATAGATTCATCACCCAAAGACTCCCTATGCTGTGGAACAAAATCCCGGTATATGTGAGGCAGAGCACCTCGCTGGCCTTGTTCAAGAGAAATCTTGACCAATGGATGGGAGATCGCAGATACACCCCAGGGGTTACCTCAGTGTCACTGCTCGACAGAGGCACAGCAAAATAATGGGCATAGTTTCTCCAAACTAAAGGGGTGGCGTAAGCCACAAAACTATGGGCTAGGCTTGTAAATGCCCTCGGGCAGATAGCCTAGTATGAACCTATGAACCTATGAACCTATATATATATATATATATATATATATACACATATACATATATGTGGACCAACTCACAGCAAAAGGTTCTCCGCTACGATTCTCGGCTTGGAGCACCTTCTGTGCGGAGTCTGCATGTCCTTCCCACGGTTGAGTGAGTTGAAATACATGCAGGTAGGTGCAAGCGTGTGCCTTCTTTGAATGTTGGGTGCCTGGCCGGCAACTCGACAGCGTAAAAATTCACTGCCAATCATAAGAGGACCGGAGTTCCGCTGTGGCAACCTCTAACTGGGAAAATCCGAAAGTATATATATATATATATATATATATATATATATATATATATATGCATACATATAGAAGAAGAGTAGAAGAGACTGAAAACATATAATGCAATTTGGCTATCCAAAAAGAGTAGAATGCTAATTCAGGATAGAGAAAAAGCATGAAAAGAATGGCAAACATATTAAATACCTCAGAATCTTGAAAACTTCAGAATGCTTTACAATCATGCTAAAAATCAAACAAATGAAGACAAAGAACTATACTATAATAATTTTTAGAATAATAGTAAACACGACCCTAAACATTTTGGACATCCATTATAGAAATTTTATATCCCATCCAAAAATTCAACCCAAACCTCTTTCCTGATAACTCACCACTCAAAACTGCAATACACTTCAACTTTTATAGAAAGTACAGCACCTTTAACCAAGGACTCCTCAACATCTAATCCCAGCCCTGCCCAACAGTCACATATCACCACATCCACTTTCAATTTCAAACCTGTGTCCACATCCTATATAAAACTACTCCTAAACAAACCTAAACTGTACTCATCTTCAGCTGATGGCCTTCCAAGTGAGTACCTAAAATAGTACCCAACAGCATTGCCTATCCTGTGTCAATCCTTATAATTAGGTCAATCCAGGAATCCTATCTACCCTCTCTCTGGAAAACGTCACACAATTTACAAGGTATTCTATAGAAATAGTAGCTGCTCTAACCCCCTTAGTGTTTCAGCATTACACTCTACAATCAACTAGCAGCAGTCTAAAAATCCCTCTTAATTGGCCAAGCAGAAAAAGCATAACAGGATGAATGAATAAACCTTAATATCAGTGTAGATGTTTTTGGCATAGTGTGTGCCTCAGACTAGCTCTGTCCACTCCATTCATCCTTGGTCCGCTCGGGTTCACTCCGCTTCCCTACCCTATCCTCATATCCCACACACCCCACTATCCCTACATCTATACTTAGCCAGACTACTCACCTCATTCACTAAACAGTCAATCACAGCATTCAAACTTACAATTGCTAATTAGCCACTTATAACAACAACTGTATTTTTATTCACACTTCAGTCCCTTTCCACAAGATCCACACCTTCATTAACTCATCCCATCACTATCATCAAGGCAGTGGGTCTATATCATATGAGCGAATCGCACAAATTGCGAATGCTCATAATATCGGACATACCGGACCTCAAATTTCCTATTGTGGGGGGTTGTGCCCCCCACACCCCCGCTAAATATATACTCCAACTCCAAGAATGCACTACAGTGAGGAAAGGGCAAATATCCCATTCTTCACTGTACCGCGATCTCAGAAAAAGCATTTCGAGGTCCGGTGCATTCAATATTATGAGCGTTCGCAATTTATGCGATTTGCTCATATGATATAGATCTCAAGGCAGTATTTAACTCTACATTAAAATAAACACAATGTTACACCAACACTCTGCATTATTTGCTTTACTCATTACAACCTACCTTATTACATCCTATCATTACCAAGTCACTATTATCTACTCTCCCACTAACCCATTCATCTCCCCACCCTATGCATCTTTAAATAATATTGTCATATCACCACACCTCTTCTACAACAGCTCCAATACAGCACTCTTCTCATTTAAAAAAAATATATATATATGTATGTATATATATATATATAAATATATATATATATGTATATATATATATATATATATATACATATATATATATATATATATATATATATATATATATATATATATATATATATATATATACACACACACACACACTCTGAAGTGTCCCCATACTTACTGCACAAGTATGCTAGACTAGTTACCAAATTCTCACAATAGTTTCTCTTCAGTTCAACTCAGATTAAACTAAATGGTGACATACATCCTAATCCAGGCCCTCAAACCCCAGAACATCCCCCCTCCAAACAACCCATTTGCCGCAAACATCACTAATCTCCCATGCAATAACTCTGATCTCCTAAATTTAAACATGAATCTGAGAAGCAATGTCATGCACGCCAAAAAATGCATAGTCATACCCTTCGGGAAAAACAAGGTCACCCCTAGCTACCATATAGGTGGCAATCCACTGAGCACAGAAAAAGTCATCAGGGATCTGGGGACCCAGGTTGACAGTAGCCTTTCGTTTGACACTCATGTTGCTAAAGTAGTTAGGAAAACCTTCTATATCGCACACCTGATCATGAAGGGATTCACATCTAGATCAAGGGAGGTCATCGTCCCCCTGTACTCATCACGCATTAGACCTATGATTGAGTACAATGCCCCGTTCGGAATGTATCTGACCAGACACCTGCTGCAGCTGAAAGGCCCCAAAAGTTCCTCACCAAAAGGATAAAGGGTCTCAAAAATATGTCTTATGCTGCCTGACTGAAAGAACTCCAGCTCTATTCAGTCTCATACCGCTTGCTCAGAGGTGACCTGTGCCTGACATATAAGGCCATGTCAAACCCAGATTTGATGAATATGCTTCACCTCAAAAAATCTAGATCCCTCAGAACCACAAGGGCGGGAGACTTAAACCTTGACACGGTTATAAATAGAACGTGCTGGAGGGACAGATTCATCACCCAGAGACTCCCTATGCTGTGAAACAAAATCCCAGTACATGTGAGGCAGAGCACCTCTCTGGCCTTGTTCAAGAGGAATCTTGACCAATGGATGGGAGATTGCAGATATACCCCAGGGATTACTTCAGTGTCACTGCTTGACAGAGGCACAGCAAAATGATAGGCATAGTTTTTATTCAAACTAAAGGGGTGGCAAAAGCCACATAACTATGGGCTAGGCTTATAAATGCCCTTGGGCAGATAGCCTAGTATGAACCTATGAACCTATGAACCTTGCCCAATACTCTCCTAAAATAGCAATAGTAACAAAAATATGGTTAAAACCACACATACAAGATAGTGAAATCCTAACCTATGGGTATAATAGCCACAGACTTGACAGGACTCTTAAGTGAGGTGGTGGCATTGCCATAATATAAAAAGACACTATCAGGGTGGAACATCTAGAAATCAACCCCTCAGACCTCATGAATTCTGAAATATTACTTTCTCACCTCCAACTAAACTCTAATAAAAACATCATCACTATAGCCATTTACATCCCTCAGGTAACACCCATCCATTGTTGAAGACCTCTTTTGTTGATGTACCTCAACCTTTAGTCAGGAAACCATAATAATGGGGGATTTCAACATGGATTGGACCACTTTACTAATCTACACAGCTTCAGTTAAATAATGCAATCCCCTACCAGTACTGACAAACAGTGTAAAAAAACAATCAGTCTTAGACTGGACTCTGACAAATAAACCCTCCCTCTGTAACCAATCTGGCTACCTCCCAGACAACCTAAGTGATCATCTACCCACTTACCTACTAAGATTCCACATATGCCCTCCAAAAAACATAATTTTCAAACATATCCACAATAAAATAAATTTCTCCCTGATGTCTTCAATTCTCCATTGCAGCAATATTAGTGGTCCCCTTTAAAACATCTCCACCTAGATTTTGACTGTTCAATACTTCAATGAAAAATTCCTAAACAGGCCAGCTCCTCTTAGAAAGATCCATACTAAATGTAAACATGCACCATGCCTTACTAGTGACACCAAGCAGCTCCTCAAGCAGAGAGATAGAGCATAGTCCCTTTACCATGAGACCAAAAACCAAGCTTCCCTTCACACCTATAATCAAATACATAACCAAGCCAAAAAACAAATCATGCATGACAAAAAATTATACTATAGAACAATGCAACAAAAGCACCAAAGCAATCCCCCAAAATTTTGGAGAACCATTAATCTATTGCTAAAACCTGGACAGACCACAACCCCAGCTCCAACTACAACAAATTACACAGATAGGACTGACTTGCAATTTAATTCACATTTTATCAACTCTATACTATCCTTAGTAAAAAATGACAACAATATCCCCCTATCTGTACCCACACAATTAGAAGGAAACTTCAGTTACTTCTCAATCAAACCAATTCAAGCTAACACCATCAAAAAAAATTCTTTCCAAATTAAAACCCTTATCCATTGTTGCTGACTAACTCCCTAATGATCTTCTCAGATTAGCAGCTGGCACCATCTCCTACTCTATATCTATCCAAATCAATCAGTCCATTGCTGAGAAATATATCCCCAAGCTCTGGAAAGTCTCTTAGATCATCCCTCTGCACAAAGGTGGCACCTCAGCCACAAATGAGTTCTCAAACTATGGGCCAATTGCTACTCTCCCTCCCTTAGCCAATATTCTAAATGTATGCACACACAGCTCCTCGACTATCTGCTAAGTAATAACCTCCTGTCTGCGTCCAAGCATGGTCTGAGACCAAAACACAGCACCACAACTGCTCTTGTCAGTTTTACAGATACAATCTACCAGCTTAGAACTAGTGTCCAGCTAGTCTCTTCTATCTTTCTTGATATGTCAAAGCCTTTGATATAGTATCCTACCAAAAACTACTCAAGGAGCTAACTAAATTAAACCGTATCCAGCCAGCCCTTACCTTGTTTCTCAGCTACTTATTTGACCACCATCAGACAGTTAGTGGCAAAAATGAACTCTCTACCCTATTACCAGTCACTGTAGGTGTACCTCAAGGTTCAATTCTCGGTCCACTGCTCTTCACCATTTTCACCAACAAACTCAGCTTAGTCACCAAACATGGAACTATTGTTCAATACGCAGACAACTCATCCCTCATATGTTCAGCTCCCCTACCAGAGCTCCTACAAATAACCCAGCAATCTTTCCAAGATATCAAAAACTACCTCTCAGACTCTTAACTTGTACTCAATCCAAATATTTATTTTATTTTTTATTTTATTTTACATTTGTTAACAGGGTAGAGTCCATCTGGGTAAGTAGCCCGTTTTCAGTGGAGATGCAGGGAGATAAGCTCCATAACAATAGTACAAAAAGATTACAAAAAAATTTTAAAAGATTTACAAACAACATACAAAACTTTTGACAGTTGCCAGCAATCACAATTTACAAAAAGGTGAATGTAAAACAGAAAAAATTACATTTCTTAAGCCTTACTACAGACAGTAATATGAAACTCATTAGATAAATAACTAAAAACCATTGTGGCATTTTCATTTGGTAGAAGTAAGACAAAAAGCAGAATAGAAAGCATTTGATTGAAGGTATGAGAAACTAGCCAGGAGTATTACAGGAGCATAGCCAATGTTGAGTAAAGTATTCCTTTAGGAGTTTTTTTGAAGCTATGACGATCTGTGTTTTTTAAGATATTCTGGGGTAATACATTCCACTGTTTGGCTACTTTGAAGGAGAAGAGAGAGTCACCAAAGTAATTATGGGACTTTGTAACCTTGAGTATAAGTTTATTGGGTGATCTAAGGGTCCTGGGATTGGTATTTAGTTGCACTAGGTTGGAGAGACTGGGAAATTCAAGCCAGTGTAATTTTTGAAGAGCAAGACAATGATGGGTCCTGTTGGGTATATTACCAGCAAATTTTGCTATTTTGTTATAGCAGGCATCGAGTAGATGTAAATCAGACATGTGCAGGTTAGTGAAAAGTTGAGAACAGTAGAGAAGAGTAGATAGAAGGTGGGATCTGGCTGTGGCTAGTCTGGCATTTTGAGTAAGGCAAGGTTTGGCCCTATATATAGCACCAAGTTTGATGTGAACTTTCTTTATAGTGAGTGATATGTGTTTAATGAATGTTAGGTTGTTGTCTATCGTGACACCATGTCATTTTGTTTGGTTAACTGGTTCTATTATAGTGCCATTAGTGGAGTAGATGGAGATAGGAGGTGGTTTTGCTTTGGATTTCCTCTTGGAGAAGATAATTAATTTTGTTTTGTTTGGGTTTAGGATGAGTTGAAGTTCATTTAGGTAATTTTCAATATCTAGAAATGACTTTTGTAGTTTATCTTGGAGTTCTTGGGGTATGGGAGCTGAGCAAATAACAGTAGCATCATCAGCACACTGAATAATAGAAGCAGATTTAGTGGCAGTGTTTAGACTATTTGTGAATATAATAAAAAGGAGAGGGCCAAGGATCGAACCTCAACAGAGGCTGGGAAGAGTGTGGAGAGTTTATTATCTCACTTAGTTGCCTGTTGTCGATTAGTAAGGTAGCTAAAGAACCAGTTGAGAGCTGTAGAGTTGAGGTTGAAGGAGGCTAGAGTGTTGAGTAGTAGTTGGTGGGATACCGTATCAAAAGCTTTGGACATAACAAGGAATA
Source organism: Protopterus annectens (assembly GCF_019279795.1). Lineage (NCBI taxonomy): Eukaryota > Metazoa > Chordata > Ceratodontiformes > Protopteridae > Protopterus > Protopterus annectens. Next base: position 1,797,413,982 of record NC_056732.1, read on the forward strand.
TAGTAGAGACTAGTTGTCCATTGTTTTTGAGGAGATTGATGTAGTTAGTGAAACTTATGAGGGATGTGGAGGTCCTGTGTTTTGGACAGAAGCCGTGTTCTGAACTAGATAAGAGGTTATTTGTAGTGAGGTGGTCTAGGAGCTGCTTATGGATACATTTCTCTAAGATTTTGGCTAGGGGTGAGAGAATGGCAATGGGCTGATAATTAGAGAGATCTTTAGATGGGCCTCCCTTGTGGAGAGGGATGATATGGGATATTTTCCATAGTATGGGGACATATTGTTCTGCGATGGAGCGATTGATTAGGATAGATATGGGATACTAATAGTAAAACACCCAATCATCCTGACCCTTTCATCATCTACTTTTCCAATAAAACTAAAATCAAACCTGTCAGTCACACCAAACTCCTTGGAGTCACAATTGACAACAGTCTAAAATTTGACAAACAACTCTAACTATCATAAAGGTCCACATTAAGTGGGGCTCACTCTACAGAGTCAAGCCATACTTAACAATCTCCACCAGACATTCCATACCCAGGGCACATATACTCTCTACCCTTCTATACGCCTCACCAATATTCACTAATCTCAGAAAAACTGGTCTAAACAACCTGGAGTCCTGTTATAATAAAATCACCAGATTTGCTACAAACCTCCCTTACAGATCACATCACTGCACAGCTCTATGCCAACCAAAATGGTTTGAACTGTGTTAAGAGAAAAAGTTTTAAAACATACTGTTATTTGTCTTTTTCCTGTTCTTGCAAAGTGAACATGTTATTTGTTGGGATATGCCTATCAAAGATGGGCCTCATCTGTGAACAAAATGCAGCATTGCTTATGAACCTGAATGATATCTGTTTTCTGCATTTCAGAATAAAGAGATTTGGTTATAGCTCAGTGAAGCCTGGGATAAGGACGCACGGCCAAGTAAGAGTTAATTTGCTAGGGTAGGCTGTGTGTCCTGGAAAATTTGAGCTACCGTTGTTGAACTGAACATTTTGTACTTCTTGAACATTCTGTACTAGCTGTGGGTTTGAGATAATTTGTGATAAACATGTTTATCCTATATGTTTTTCATAGCCAACTGTCAACGGTCAGAAATGTAACAAAAAGTTGTTTTGCTTGCAGTATAAAAGTTGATGTCAGTAAACAAGTTGATCAGATCAGAGGAGATCAGATCAGTCCAGACCGGACATCTTGCCCAACATGCTGTGTAATCTGGTTAGCTGCTAATAAAGGAAATTTCACCACCTGAGGCAGATGCGACTCGTTTGAATTTTTTCTTCTGACATTTTGGTCCTTCGGACCGGAAATCTCTACGAAGATACAGATCAGACCGACAGAGAGACCGAAAAACCTGGTGAGGGTTTCTCATCTTAAGATTCCCTCGACTGAAAGCCCTCCGACTGATTTGTCGTTGAAAAGAGGCCGGCCACTCTCTGATCCCTATCTGAGGGACGGTTTCTGAACGAAAAGGGGAAACGGAGTCTAATCTGGTTCAGGTAGGATGAAAAATAAATTTCTTTTAATTTAATTTAATCTTGTCGACAAGGTTTTATTTTTAGTTAAGGATGGGTAGGATTACTTGTTAAGATTATTTTGTTAGAGTCACCCGTTATAGTCCCATTTTATAATAAGCCCTGTAAAATAATTTTGATACGGTCCTAAATACCTGAGAAAAGAAAAAAAAAAAAAAAAAAAAAAAAGGGCAGGTAAAATAAGAAATCTAGGGGAAACATGGGTTCGAGTTGCTGCAAGTGTGAGAGTGATGCCTGTTTAAATGTTGATGCTAAGTATATGAAAGGTTTAAACAAAAATAATGTTAAATTTTTGAAAAAGTGGAAGTCGAGATATGATTTTGATGGTACACTGAATAAGAATGCCTGGGCAAAATTAGTTAGAGATTTGAAAAGAGATGCGGGAACTAGAACTAAAAAACAAAGACAATTGGGATTTCCCCAAGCACAAAAATGGTTAGAAAAGGCAAATAAATGAGCTATAAAAGAAAAACAGTGCCAGGAAAAAGAAAAAAATAAATCAAAAGGGATCATTGGTGCCAAGTGGAAAAGTAGCTTTATTTTTAGATAAGGAGGATGAGCATACAGTTTGTGTGGTACAAAGGCAGGCAACTGCCCCACCATATGGGGAAATTGCTGCTGCTGTACCGGCGGAACCTCCTCAATATCAGTCTGAAGATGTGGGATCTGTACAGCAGGGTGGGTTATTGGCTGCTCAAGGAAATGTTGTGACCCCTCCAATTTACCCGCAAATTCCCGTAGTACCCAAGGTTGCTTTGCAACAGGTAGACCAACCTATGCAGTTAAGGTCGGGACCAGCAGGGCAAGGACGTTGGGCCATTAAACTTTCTGACCACTCAGAAGCCCTTCCCTTAATACAAGTTGCAAACCCACAAGCAGGGATGTTGGACAAGAGCCAACTATTTTAGTTTATCGTCCCTGGGCTAGAGAGGATATAAAACGAGCTACGGATGGTATTCCTCATCCCAAGGTTAATTTTCAAAAGTTTTCTGAGGACATAGTTGATATGCATTTAAGTTATCATCTAAATGGTTTAGAAGTAGAACAAGTAGTGCGACAAATCCTGGGTCCAGATTGGCACTTAGTTTGTGGTACTTGGACATGTAAGGCAGATGACGGCACTACATTAAAGCATAATTCTGGGGTGTTAGACACGCGAGTCACTGATCTGTTGAAGAGAATTTCTGATAAGTGGCATCCAAGAGCAGATTGGACAGTAATAAATCAGTGCATCCAAAATGATGATGAATCTGTAGATCACTATATTGTAAGATTGACAGAAGTGTTCAATAACCATTGTGGAATGATGATTCCGCAGGATCAGACTACTGATAGTCTGTACGAACAGCAATTGAAAAACGCTTTTCTTAAAGGTTGTAAGGCTCCGATAAATAGTTTTATAACTAAGCATATGGTTGATCACAGAGCATGTAGACTGCAACCTTTGTTTGAATATGCACGGCATGCTGAGTGACATTTCAATTTAAAAAAGAAAAAGAAAGCACAAGTGTTAGCAGTAGGGGATGATGGTGGTATATTTTTGGTACAGGACCAAAGGGGGCAAGGGCGCTGTGGTGGCAAAACGTGGGGCGCGAAATGCGACACGTCATATAAACAGGGTGGACATTCAGAGGAATATGAGGGGAGGTTAAAATGTGAAGAATGTTTTAAATGCAGTAGACGTGGGCACTTTGCTGCCGACTGCGAAGAGTGGCAACATCCCCCACAGCTTACGAGCAAGGGCTCCGCATGACTATATGATAGTAAAGGAAGGCGCCAAATTTATTATTGTGATTATTGTAGAGAAGAAGAAAGCGAGAATGATTGTGATGATGATGAGGCAGACACTCTCTGCGATGAATGTCAGGACACCCAGGAAATTAAGGAAGGGCGGGATTGTGACTGTGAGGTCATAAACCTGGCACATTTGGGTATTGCTATGCATCTGGATCAAAAACCCATGATAGAGTTTTTGGTTGAGGTACAGAAAGTGGAGTTTTTATGTGATTCCGGTGCATCACGTACACTTTTGGGTCCAGCAGTTCTACCCCTGAACTGTGAAACAGATGGGTTTGTCCTTGTGAAAGCGGCAAATGGGAAAATCTATAAGGAACCACTGTCTCATCCTCTATTGTTCACAGATCCGCAAACAAACCAAACTGTTAGGTGTAGGGTAATTATATCGAAAGTTTGTCCAGTTAATTTGCTGGGAAGAGATTTGATGCATTTGTTTGGAATAGCGGCAATTCCCACACCTAAAGGCATTTAGGCGAAAAGGTTAGTGGATGGCTTGGTGGTACAGGGAGTACAAGACTTGTTTTACTGGTATAGCCAGGACTTCATTTCAAACGGGCCGGGGAGGGTTGATACAGATTTGATCAACCTAGCTTTAAATAAATCTAGGAGAGGGTCACCGCAGGTTGCGGCGCACTTACATTGCACTATGTACTACAGACAGGCCCCTGGTTCGGATAAAGAATTTGAAAAAGAATTCTTTAGGCACAAATGTGCAAGGATAATTTTGAATGATATGTTTTGGGATAAGCAAGGTAATACAGTAGTGACCTGTACTTTGACCAAGGAAATGAGTTCTTTATATCGCTCAGGTTATAGCCCACATATTTCAATTACTAAAGCGGTGGAGACACATTGGGTAGATTTGGCGAAAAAAGTAACAAATTGGGACACAATGTCCGAAAGTCAGTTGAAGGATCAACAGATCCAGGTACAAAGATTAAATTGGGTGACTTGGGCACAACCAAGTGTGCACCTCAGGGATGACAAAACAGAAATGGCATGACAAATCCTCCTAACTCAAGATTAGATTTATGGTCAAAAGGTAAAGAGGGATGTAGGACTGATGAAAACAGCAGGTGAAGTTTGTATAACTCCAAAGTCAGGTTTTAGACCTCGTAAGCACCAATACCCACTAAGTAAACAAGCAGAAGAAGGAATTAAGCCAGTCATTGAGCAGCTAAAACAGGTAGGAATTCTTGTTGAATGCCCAGATTTGCCCTGCAATACTCCGTTGTTTCCTGTAAAGAAACCGGATGGGTCATGGAGGTTGGTTCAGGATTTACAAGCAGTTAATTCGGCTGTGATCCCAAGAGCACTGGTGGTCCCTGACCCCTATACATTACTTAATGATTTATTACCTCAGCACAGATATTTTTCTGTCATAGATATAAGCAATGCCTTTTTCTCCATACCACTACATAAGGAGAGTAGATTTTGGTTTGCATTCACTTACCAAGGTAAAAGATACACCTACACCAGACTGCCACAGGGTTGTTGTGAGAGTCCGACAATATTCGCACAAGAAATGGCTACGAATTTAGCTCAGTTTGTTCCCCCAGAGGGAAGCCAGGTTCTGTTGTATGTAGATGATATTTTGTTGGCCTCACCCACGCAGGAAAGTTGTAGAAAGGGTACCCTTGCCCTTCTTAGTTTTTTAGCTGAGCAAGGACATGAAGTAAATAAAGAGAAGTTACAATTGTGGAAAGCACAAGTAAAGTACTTGGGTTATTTAATTTCACAGACAGGTAGACAATTGGAAAATAAAAGAAAACAAGCAATTCTTGAAGCACCTATGCCTACGACTAAGCGGGAGATGATGTCCTTTTTAGGTGTGACTAATTTTTGTAGAAGTTGGATCCCTAACTATGCTGAGGAAGTAGGGCCATTGACCACACTGATCTATGATACTCCCATGGTGGCTAAGAATAATATACAGTGGACAAATAAGGCAATACAGGCATTTATTAGAATTAAGCAATTGATAGCAGGATCCTCTGTTTTGGGTTTTCCGAACTATTCTAAGCCGTTTGTACAAATGGTTGATTGTAAGGGAGGATATATGACTTCGGTTCTGGTACAAGTACATGGGGATAAACAGAGGTCGATAGCTTCCTACTCCTCCTCCTTTCTACTCCTCCAGATTAGATCCTGTTGCAAGGGCATTGCCGCATTGTGTTCAAGCTGTAGTGGCGGCCGCCATGGCAGTATAAGCCTCAGCATCATTAGTTTTGTTTCACCCATTACACTTGCGGGTTCCACATTCAGTAGCTACTATACTTTTGCAAGATAAGACAACCTTTTTATCTCCTAGTCGACATTTGTCACGTATGACAGTGCTGCTGACACAGCCTCATATGACCATAGAAAGATGTACTACTCTTAATCCGGCGACACTTTTGCCGACTCCAGAAGAAGGTACTCCACACGTTTGTTTAGAGAGCATTCATGACAAAGTACTTCCCCGACCAGATTTAACGGATATTCCGTTGATAGATTCTGATCTCGTTTTGTTTGTAGATGGATCAGCAAAGAAAGACACTGTAGGAAAAACACTAGTAGGGTATGCTGTCACCACAGAAACTGAAGTTTTGGAGGCAAAAGGATTGTCAAACATTTATTCTGCACAGGCAGCTGAGTTGGTGGCTTTGACTCGAGCTTGTACCTTAGGGGAGGGTAAAAAAGTGACAATTTATACAGATAGTCAGTGTGCTTTCTCCACTGTACATGTTTTTACTCAACTATGGAAGAATAGGGGAATGGTTACTGTGACAGGCAAACCAATAAATCACAGAGATTTAATTTTACAATTGTTAGATGCAGTGCAACTACCACTTCAGATAGCGATATGTAAATGTTCCGCACATACCAACAGAAAAGATCCTATCTCCAGGGGAAATGCCCTTGCTGATATGGCTGCAAAAAAGGCAGCTCAAGAAAATTATTTGCTTTTACATGACAATGATTTAGAGCCCGGACACCTCTTAGTCTTAGAGACACTAAAAGTAATGCAAACATTGACAACACAGAAAGAAAAATGTCGTTGGGTGAAATATGGTATCACTCAACAGAGTGGGTTGTATAGGGCATCAGATGGCAAAATGGTATTACCCTCAAACCTTTTTGGGTATGCGGCATTGGTTAGCCATGGACCTGCCCATGTAGGAGTACAGATGATGATTCAAATAGTGTCTAAGGTGTTTTGGTGTAAAGGGTTTTCAACTTATGCAAAGCAATTCTGTTTATCTTGTTTATTATGTGCAAAGTATCATGCTCAGGGGGGAGTTAAGAAGTCTCAGCAGGCATTCCCTACCCCTCCGTATCCATTCCACGCACTCTGTATGGACTTTATTGAATTGACACCCTCAGAGGGAAAAAGGTTCTGTTTAGTCATTGTTGATGCTTTTTCTAAATGGGTAGAAGCTTTTCCAGTGAAGCATCCAAATGCACAAACAGTAGCAAAGCTTTTGACTACAGAAATAATTCCCCGATTTGGCCTACCAAGACGCATTTACAGTGATAATGGGTCTCATTTTGTTAACCAGATTGTTCAGAAATTGGGTCAAGTGTTTCAAATTGATCTCAAAAATCATTGTGCTTACCAACCCCAATCAGCTGGACTGGTGGAAGGACACAACGGTGTCTTGAAGAGTAAGCTCCGCAAACTAATGGCAGAAACACATAGGTCATGGACTGCGTGCCTTCCGTTGGCACTCCTGTACATGCAAATCTCACCTTCCTACAAAGGACTTACACCATTTGAACTTTTGTTTGGGAGACCATATTACGTCCCGCAGTGGCAAGGATTGTTGCCAGCGGAACGTGAGGGGGGTGAGGATCTAGCGGATTATATGAAGAAGCTGCTAAATGTCAAATTTCTTGTAACCAATGACTCTTTTGCAGATTCCAGAAATGAAACCTTGTTAAGCGTGGCACCCGGGGACTGGGTGTGGATCCGAATTGTGAAGAGAAAGAATTGGTCATCCCCCAGGTGGGAAGGCCCATACCAAGTACTTATCTCGACACCTACGGCTGTAAAGATCGCTGAGAGGACTTTGTGGATTCATATCACCCACTGTAAAAAACTCAAGGCTCTTCCTTCTACTATTGATATTGGTCAAACTCCACCGGACCTCTGAGTGCAAAGTCTGGCTACAAAGGGGGATTAGCCCAATAGGGGTTAGTTAGTCTCAAACCCAGTGAAGAAACCAACGGCGTGAGGTAGTCCTTAGGGAGGATGGCCATGTTCAACTGGTACTTGAACTGTCACATGATGATGATTTTGGTGGCGAAAGTAAATATGTCCATACGAGAAGGAACAGTTGCAAGAGAAAAAGGAATGGTGGTGCTGCAAGTGCAAACAGGTGTTACTACTGTGTTTAAGGTGAAACTTTGTGAAGGAATTTTGGACTGTTCTAAATAGAACAATAATAATTTCTTGACTCGTGCAAAATACTTGTGCAATAGAGACTGTACGTCCTGGTCAAGTGTTTGGTGGTCAACAGATGTGAATGGATGGGAAACAAGTGGCGCAGTGATACCAGAGAAAGATAAAAGCAGGCAACAAAGAATAAAAGTTGCACATTTCCAAGGTACCGGAGTAGTTACTATAACCATTGTGTCACCACAAGAAAGGGATTCAGGAGTTTATGGAATCGGAGTGTCTCTTCCAACTAGAACTGATCCTTTGGGGACCCTCCAACTTAAAGTACAAAGCCTTAAGAATGCTACAAATAAAGCAGATTTTGCCTTCACAAAAGAAGAACAATTGTTACTCGAGACGGGATTCGTACACCATAATGAATGGTTATCTTGTGTTAGATATAGTACCCGAGAAGCACATCGTGAGAACTGTATTTCTTGTGCTGAAGGTAAACAGCAATTTGCAACAGTCCCATTGATGCAAGATGAAGGTAATCTAATGTGTCTGTTGAAATTATTCTTCAACAAAACTGAAGATAAATGCAAAGATGAAAGTCAGCATTTTCCGGTCATAAGCAAAGTTGAGAAACCGCCTGCAGCGATTTCCTATCCAGGTTTGTATATGTGCATTTCCAGAGATGGCACAGGAAAAAATTATGGTAATATGGGACAGAACTATTGCAATGTTACTGTGAATGGCAATGGGAATCCATTTCTGGAGAACCAAACTCATAGTTTAGCAGACGTATGGTGGTTATGTGGAGACAACAAACTCAGATCAAGGCTTACGATTCCCTGGAAGGGAACTTGTGCACTTGTAAAGTTAATTCTGCCATTCTACATTTTCCCAGTTCCAGCAAGCAATTTTGTAAGAGAACTTGAAATAAAGCCGAAGTGGTTGAGTAGGAGAAAAAGAGAGGTACCAAAGCAATCTTTCAATAACGGTGTCTACATCGATAGCATTGGTGTACCAAGAGGCGTACCTGATGAATACAAATCAATAAACCAAATAGCAGCTGGTTTTACATCCATCTTTGTCTGGATTCAACCTAATAAGAATGTGGACTGGATCAACTACATTTACTATAACCAGCAGCGTTTTGTGAACTATACCAAAGATGCATTGAAAGGAATTGCTGAACAACTGGAGGCCACTTCGCAGGTGGCATGGCAGAATCGAATTGCGTTGGATATGCTCCTGGCCAAAGAAGGAGTTTGCAAGATGTTTGGGACTTTCTGTTGTACATATATTCCAAACAACACTGCGCCTGATGGAAGTATCACTCGAGCTTTGAAAGGTTTGGAGATGTTATCCGAAGAAATGGCAGAGAACTCTTGGGTAAATAATCCCTTTACAGATTTTCTACAAGCGTGGTTTGGAAAATGGAGTCATCTCATCAGCAGTTTCCTGGTGTCCGTTGGAGTCGCTGTGGCTATCATGGTGGTATGTGGTTGTTGTTGTACACCCTGTATCAGAGGTCTTCTACAAAGACTGGTTGATACTGCTGTTACGAAGACGATGTACCAGCAATTGCAACAGACTGGTGAAAGTGAATACATTGAAGTGTGACTCTTTGCAAATGTTTTTGAAGTTTAAAAAATTGTCTTGCCAATGAAGTAATGTATGCAAAGAAAAACTTAGTTTTTACCATATATTGCTGAAATAAAAGACAAATAAAAGTGTTTTCAGGGGGGAAATGTTAAGAGAAAAAGTTTTAAAACATACTGTTATTTGTCTTTTTCCTGTTCTTGCAAAGTGAACATGTTATTTGTTGGGATATGCCTATCAAAGATGGGCCTCATCTGTGAACAAAATACAGCATTGCTTATGAACCTGAATGATATCTGTTTTCTGCATTTCAGAATAAAGAGATTTAGTTATAGCTCAGTGAAGCCTGGGATAAGGACGCACGGCCGAGTAAGAGTTAATTTACTAGGGTAGGCTGTGTGTCCTGTAAAATTTGAGCTACCGTTGTTGAATTGAACATTTTGTACTTCTTGAACATTCTGTACTAGCTGTGGGTTTGAGGTAATTTGTGATAAACATGGTTATCCTATACGTTTTTCATAGCCAACTGTCAACGGTCAGAAATGTAACAAAAAGTTGTTTTGCTTGCAGTATAAAAGTTGATGTCAGTAAACAAGTTGATCAGGTCAGAGGAGATCAGATCAGTCCAGACCAGACATCTTGCCCAACATACTGTGTAATCTGGTTAGCTGCTAATAATGGAAATTTCACCACCTGAGGCAGATGCGACTCGTTTGAATTTTTTCTTCTGACAAACTGACGAATCTTCTATCCTACAACCAACTAACGTTCACTGATTCCATTTTTCACCATCCTGTTAACTGCTTACTTCATCCCTACTCTAACTTTAGATCACTAAGATCATCCAACAAGCACCTACTTAAAGTAACTAAATATAATAATAGCTATGGGGACTCTCTGTTCTCCAACTAAACATCAAAATCCTGGAATTCCAGTACTAAATACTACCAACACATCCAAATTCAAACTACTACTCAGGGAACACCTAACCAACAACTGGCTGTGCTCCTGCACTAAACCAGGCTATACATACTTCCTTTCTCAGCCCATAATCCCATGCTTTGCTTTCTCTCTGAATTCTAAATCTATCTACCTATATTGCAGCCCTCTCCTTTTTTGCCTGTCTCAACTTAATGCACTTGACTACAATTGTACCTAAATAATCACTGAAGAGATATGTTAAATATACACATACTGTACAAGAATAATAGCTGCATTTTGTCTACATTCAGTCTGTCTCTCTGAATATATTCCACTAATGCAGTTATCTACTTCTTGATCAGTTATTTCTTTTCTTTTTAATATTTTTATGTGCTAATTATATTACCTAGTTGATCAAGAGTGATTTTTGTTATGTGTGATATCACTTCTATATTTTGGCTTTTATGTTCAAATAATTTACTACTTAAATATCCTGTGTAATGCTTCTTGTAGCTGTTTTGTAACTGACCTTTTTTCTCCAGGCCTCTGCTGAAAATGGTGTACTGGTTCAGTTGGACCTTCCCAGTAAACAAATGTAAAATAAAAATAAATAAAATAATTATCCCTATGCGCAAAGGAGGAAATTCAACAGATGTTAATAACTTTAGATCTATAGCAATCTTGTCTCCCCTCACCAAAATACTTGAAAATGTATTCAAATGTTAGACTATCTCCTGCAGGAATAATTCCTACCCCCTATACAACATGGCTTCCATCCTTCCCATAGTACTAGCACTGCCCTTCTAACCTATATAGATACTGTCAATAAAGCTAGAGATAATCCAAACTAGTCTCTTCCTTGTTTCTAGACTTGTCTAAAGCCTTTGACACAGTTTGTCATAGCAAACTCCTACTTCAAATGTCCTTATTAGGTCTCTCTCAGCCTATCCTTCTGTGGTTCAAAAGCCACCTGTCTAATAGGTATCAGTCAGTAAACTGGCACTCCATGCTCTCTCCTTACTTTCCAGTCACTACCGGTATACTACAAGGCTCTATCCTTGGTCCCCTCCTCTTTGACATCAGGAAACATTAACAGACACTGAAACATGACTTTGTAACTCACAACTCATGCTCAACCCAAAAAAGAGAAAACTACTACTTTTTTCCTAAATCTCTCTCATGAAAAAACAAAATTTAAAGTCCTTTCTCTTGATAATACAACCATTGAAGTCACTTTTCATAGAAAACTATTAGGGGTGATAGTGGATATTCTTACATTCAACCTGCATATACAAAATCACTTAAGAAAAACTCATCAAAAACTAGGGATACTTTACAAAACCAACACTTTTTCACCGATTCAACTAAAACTACCCTTCCCACTACTTATCTCCTCCCCACTCTTCTTTATGGTGCTCCCATCCTTACTAACGTCCAGGCTTCACAAAAATTAAAACTTAAACAATGTTATAAAAAAAAAATTGCTAAATTTGCTGGACATACCCCTTTCAGAAACCATCACGTTATAACACTGAAAAGCCGAAATTGGTTAGAACTGCCACATCAGCTAACATATATGCAACTTCTTATGACCTATAAAATCATCCAGCATCCATCTGCCTTCTTCATCTTTTCCCAGTTAGGGGTTTTCACAGCAGATCACCTGTCTGCTCATGATTGGCAGTGGAGTTTTAAGGTGCCAGCCTGGTGCCCAACCTTCCACAGAAGGCACACGTATGCACATACTCACACCTTAGGCCAATTTGGAGTGTCCAATCCACCTACAGCATGTCTTTGGGAGGAAACTGAAGCACCTGGATGAAACTCATGTGACCACAGGAAGGACATGCAGACTCCGCACAGAAGGCACTCCAGCCAAGAATCGAACCAGAGAACCTCTTGCTGTGAGGCAGCAACGCTAACCGCTGCACCACCGTGGCTGCCCATAGCAACCATCTGCCTGTCCAGTACTAAAAATCATTCTACACAATTATGTTCCCAGTATATCACTGTAATCCACTGACCAAAAATTCCTGTCTCTCTACAAACCTAGCAAATCTGCTGGGCATTGTCTGTACTCGTGCAAGGTTGCTAAAGCCTGGAACTCCTATTGTGTATCTATCATGTCTATAACTCCCCCCATCTTTCTAAACCACTGTGAAAGACTTTCTAGCTAAAATCTGACACTGTTCTTGCTCAAAACCAGGGTCCTTAAATGTGAATGAGTACCTTTACATTCCTTATACCTCCTTACTCTCCCTTCATCTCATACTTCCTTACTGATATCTAATTTCCTTCCCTGACTTTCTTTCTAAATACACCATAAGCCTGTTTTCCCTCACTTCATATTGCAATTACTATTTGTATTAGACTAACTTACCTTTAATTTTTCAGCAAACTTTCTTTAAATATTAAATGATTGTCATATACCTTGTATCGATTCTTAACCAATGTTTTCATATTATGTCTAATTTGTTATAATTATTTAAACTGCAGATGTTTTTTATTTTTGAAGATTGTAAAATTATTTTTCTTAAAATGTTTTGTAATAATTTGGAGCTTTTCTCCTCAGGCCTCCACTCAAAATGGGTTTCTACCCAATCAGACTTTCCCAGTAGTCAAATGTCAATAAAATAAAAGGAAGTAAAATTAAAATTGTACATGCAAGAAGAGATGTGATATATTGCATTGATCTAACATTTGCTGGGTTAACAAATCAGAAAAGTGAGGTTTATTACGGATGATAAGAGGGTGACTAAGTGCCAAGAATCATGTTACAGTTAATTTTAACCCTATGAAGTCATGTAGCTGAGGCTGCAGGGATCATTTAAACAATGATATAAATACAACTGGGTTTTAAATAAAACAGTTGTGAAATCTGAACTTCTTATTTTGTCTGAACATGTCAGACTATAATATTAATACATTTCCAGACATGTATCTGTGGATGCCAACATTAACAGACATTTCAGTTCTACAACTAATGAGAAAAGACCCCTGAGCTCTTTCATGCACACATATTGTGAACATTGATTCTGGACCCACTGTCAAAAGAGACAACACAAACCATGAAACACATACTTCACAAAACCAGTGTGCCATGCAATCACAGCCGTTAAGGCAAAATAACATACCCAACACGCTAGTAATAGGTGACTCTATAGTCAGGCACACTGACGTCCCACTCACTAGGCTGAACAAGGAGAAGGTTACTGTTAGCTGCCTGTCGGGTCCCAGGATCTGCCACATAATAAAAGCACTCAGGTCACTCCAGAACAAGTACAAACATGGCTCTGTCATTGTCCATGTTGGTGTGAATGACCTGAGCCATACCTCCCTGGACTACATGAAAAGAGACATGGCAAAATAACATACCCAACATGCTAGTAATAGGTGACTCTATAGTCAGGCACACTGACGTCCCACTCACTAGGCTGAACAAGGAGAAGGTTACTGTTAGCTGCCTGTTGGGTGCCAGGATCCACCACATAATAAAAGCACTCAGGTCACTCCAGAACAAGTACAAATACAACTCTGTCATTGTCCATGTTGGTGTGAATGACCTGAGCCATACCTCCCTGGACTACATGAAAAGAGACATGGAGGAGCTCTCTGATCACATAGCCAAGGGCGGTATGACCCTGACCCTGAGTAGCATCCTGCCCTCACCAAGAATGATACCACGGTATAAAGAAAAAAATTATCAATTTCAACAATTGGCTAAGCTTCTGATGTCATTCAAAGGGGATCCAGTGTCTGTCAGCCTGGGATGACATGCTCGACAAGCCACGCTGCTTCACTAGAGATGGCTTGCACCTGTCACCCCTAGGCTTTTGAATACTGGCCAAGGCTCTTGCCACCCCCATATTGCCTTTTTTAGGCAAGGCTCAAAAGACAAACCCACCACAATAAATAGCACAAGTAACAAAAAACTGAGGGTAATGCTATTCAGTGCCAGAAGCCTAAACCTCAAAATGCACGCACTCAAGGCACTCCTCAGTATGGAGAAAACTGATATATGTGCAGTAACAGAAACCTGGTTTAAGGATCCATAGAGCACCCCAGCACTACCACAACTCATACCATACATTTCAGCCACAAAACTCAGACCAAAATACAAAAGGTGGGGTCGTATCCATATTCATCAAGGATACCCACACTTCCAGGTTAGTGGCACAGCACGATGCTTCAGAGATCATCCACGTACAACTAACAATGGGCAAAACTGAAATTCAAATTATAGCTTGCTACAGATCACCCACCATGTCCCAGGATCCCCATTCCGCATTTCTGGAAAGACTGGGAAGCATAAAGGTCCTACCAAACACTCTGATATGGGGTGATTTCGATTGCCCAAACATTAACTGGCAGAACTACTCAAGTTCAAACTCCCTTGCCCAACATTTCCTAGAATTTGCAAACTCAAATGCACTGGATCAACTGGTTAACACCCCCACCAGAGGTGACAACATATTGGACCTGTCATCACCAACATGGGCAACTGGTGTTCCACACCATAGGTCAACTCCTTGCTGATTAGATATGACCATAAACTAATCACTCCGGATATCCACATTCCGCCCCCATCCCCAGTCAAAGAAACCACCATGAAAAACTTTTCAAAAGCAAACATCACCTTACTTAAGACCAAGGTGAAAAGTTTCAAAGCCCTCATGCTAAAGGATAACCTTGTCCAAGCACAAAATCCTTTACTAATGCACTCTATGGGCACCTACAAGAATGCATGATCGTGCTATCCCAAGCAAAACCAAGACTCACTCCTCCAAGAAAAGGAAACCACTCTGGTGGACCTCTGCCATAAACAAGCTGTACAATAGAAGGAGGGAACTAGTACAGAAAAGAGTAAAATCCCAAGAAGGGAAGACATCCCTGATCAGTATCAGCAAGAAACTACGATCTCTCATAAAATCATCCAAGGCAAGCTTCGGAAGAAAAATTGCCAAGGACTCCAAAGATAACCACAAGGCATTCTTTAGCTATGTCAAGAATCTAAGTGGCAATTCTCAGATCTGCTTGGAGTTAGTGCAGAATGGCACAAAATACACTGAACCAACCGACATTGCTAACATCCTGGCAGACAGGTTCAGTGTAAACCTCACCCCCCTCTCACCCCCAAAAGGACCCATAACCATATCAGAAGAATATAGTGCCCCTGAAATGACAGACACTCAGGTTAAAACAGCCCTCTCAAAAGCCAAAAACACAGCCTCAATGGGACCGGATGGCATTCCAGAATACGTCCTACACTCCCTCCAAGATGAACTAACCCCTCACCTAAACACACTGTTCAAACTCAGCCTCTCTACAGGCTACATACCTATAGAGTGGCACACAGCAACAGTTATTCCACTCCACAAAGGTGGAGCCACAACAGACCCCGGGAACTATCGCCCTATAAGTCTGACTAGCTTGGTCTGCAAGGCTATGGAGCGCATTATCATGGATCTCATTAACAGAGACATTGAGAACCTCCAAACCCTGGACCCTACCCAGTTCAGCTTTGTTAAGGGCAGATCATGCCTCCTAAACCTGGTGGACATCTTTGAGACAGTTACCAAGGCTATAGACAAGGGAAAGGTGGTCCACACAGCCTACCTAGGCCTCGCAAAGGCCTTCAACACCATTCCCCATTCAGGTATTATAGACAAGCTCACCAGCCTGAACATAAATCCCAACATCATGAGATGGGTTGCCAACTAGCTCACAGACAGAACCCACATAGGAAGAGTAGAGGGAGCTAGGTCTGACTCTAAACTGGTTACAAGTGGCATTCCCCAGGGCTCAGTCCTAGGACCCCTCCTGTTCAGCATATACTTCTCCGAGGTACAGGCAAGCACAGGAGGACTATGGCTGACCAAGTTCACTGACGACTGCAAACTAGGGGTACAATTGACTCTCCAGCTGACACAGACATCCTCCAAAAGGGTCTCACTG
This sequence comes from Protopterus annectens, assembly GCF_019279795.1. Taxonomy (NCBI): domain Eukaryota; kingdom Metazoa; phylum Chordata; order Ceratodontiformes; family Protopteridae; genus Protopterus; species Protopterus annectens. Next base: position 1,797,430,170 of record NC_056732.1, read on the forward strand.
TGACAGATACCTGGTGTCAAAACCATGGCCTCAAGCTAAATGCCAAAAAGTGCATAGTCATCCCGTTTGGAAAAAACAAAGTACCCACAAATTACCACATAGTTGGTAGCCCCGTAAATACAGAAGACATAATAAGGGATCTGGGAACACAAGTAGATAGTAACCTCTCCTTTGATAATCACATTGCCAAAGCAGTTAGAAAATCCTTCTATGTGGCCCACCTAATCACAAAAGGGTTTGCATCCAGATCAAAAGAGGTTATTGTGCCCCTCTATGCATCACTCATCAGACCCATCATAGAGTACAACGCCCCATTTGGGATGTACCTTACAAGACACCTGCAACAGCTGGAAAGACCACAGAAGTACCTCACCAAGAGGATCTCTGGCCTCACACAGATGCCCTATGCAGCGCGACTGAAGAAACTCCAGTTATACTGGGCGATCTCGGCCTGACATACAAGGCCATGTTCAACCCAGAATTGATGGACATGCTCCACCTAAAGAAAACTATATCCCCTCAAGCCACATGCTCTAGGGCTCTAAACCTCACCACAACAATAAATATGATGTGCTGGAGGGATAGATTCCTGTCCCAGAGACTTCCCATGTTCTTCAACAAGAATCCAATCTACATTAGGCAGAGCTCCTCGCTAACCTTCTTCAAGAGAAACCTTGACGAGTGCATGGGAAACAGAAAGTTTACCCCGGGGATCACTTCAATGGCTCTGCTAGACAGAGGCACAGGGAACTATTCTAAGGGGGCGGCGAAAGCCAACACATTCCAGCTAAGCTTATAAATGCCTTTGGGCAGATAGCCAAGTACTACCTATGAACCTAAACCTAAGAACCTAAAAGTACGTTGTGGAAGAACACACAGAATACAGGATAACAAACCCTTGTGAACAATATGCATGTAAATGCCACAGTTATAAATAATACTCAACAGCATTCTTCTTCAATACTGCAAGATTCCACTGTTCCCCAAATGCACTTTTGGTCAACACGTGGGGATATGATTGCCCAATTGTGTCCACATGCATTCCTTTGAGATTCTATTGTACCCCAACATATAGCTGGCAGACATCATGAACATGACTGCTCAACAATGTGCACATTTAGGCCTATGAAATCTGGTTGAATTATTGATGAGTGTCTTGCAAACAGGCATCTAAATGACTGCCCAACAAGTGTGTTAGTGCAGAATTATGAGATCTAATTTAGTAGATTGCATTATCAGAAAATCAAAACTAAAATGGACAAGACAAGAAGATCAAAAACAGAGAAGAATGACCATTTACAATGCTGAAATTAGTAAGAATGAAACAGCAACTGCACATCTCAAACACCACTCCGACCTTCTGAATGGCAGTCGTGGTACAGTCAGAAAAAACAGCTGCTCCATTTAAAGAGATCATTTCAACACAAAAATGTACATTTTAAATGCTTATGAATGGAGATCTTGGTTCAGTGAGGATCGGGAAGTTTATCCTTTTCTCCACTGTAGTGCAGTTTAGGAGTTGGTAGATATAACTTGCAGGGAATATGGGTGGAGCAGGGGGGTTGCCCCCTTCAAAAATGTTAAAAAAGGTACATTTTTGTGTCAAAATGCTTTCTTTAAATGGAGCAGCTGGCTTTTCTGACTGCACCGTGATCTCTGTTCAGAAGGTCAGAGTGGTGTGTGACATGTGCAGTTGGTGTTTCATTCTTATTAATTTTGGCATTGCAACTGGTCATTCTTCTCCACTTTCGTTCTTCTTGTCTCCATTATTTGCATTTTGTTTTTCTGTTGATTCGATCTGCTATAGTATATCCGAATTATGATATCTGCTGTGCTCCAATGCACTCCTGGCAGACATCACTGAACATGATTGTCCAGCAGTGGGCCCATAATGAGATCCCACTGCATCCTAAAGCAACTCTGGCAAACACTGTTGACTTTCCTGGCCAACAGTGTGCAGGTGCAGTATGTGAGATCCTGTTTATACCTGACACTTCTACAGCAGACTGTGCATGGAATGTCCAGCCATGTGCACAGTAAGTACTATGACATCATACAGCACCCCAACACCCCTCTTGGTAGATAGAGATATGACTGCCCAACAGTGTGCAGGTGCGGTGCTATGCAAACTTCTCCACTGTACAGATTTCCTCAGAATGTCCAGATTTTTGCCTCATATTTTTAGTCAATTCCTCATAACATTGTAGTTTTCTGGCAAATCATTGATGATTGATGTTACTAAATAATGACAGACATTTGAGTTTCAGACTTCATGTCCTTTGGAAAATGCATGCTTTTGCAAAACCAGTTATTCAATCAATTTTCTAAGTTTCTAAAAGCAATGTTTAGCAGTTGTCCCTATTTTGGGGGTTTTGTCCCCCCAATAGGTTTGGCTTGGTGCAGATTTCTTGCTCTAAGAGGTTGAGAGGTGTGATGCTATGATATCTTGTCGCACATATGAACTCCTGGCAGGGGCAGGTACCCATGAAGATATTGTCAAACAGTGTGGACACACAAATCTACAAGAAAAAATGTCAAACAAGGCACATGAAACAGCTACTAAATATTGTTAAAATAACATAGAATTACATTAATAATACAAACCTACTGTGATATTTTGGAGTAAAACTGATGTAACATGTATTTTCTGCTTCTTTCTTTCTTTTTTTTTGAGTTCTGATCTGCAAATGAAACTGTACTGCGGGACTATTTATAAGATGCCTCCACAGGGAGAATTGCATTTGTTCCTTTATATAACAGAGAAAATATGTATAAAGTCTGTAAATGTATTCTGCTGAAAAGCTTAGTAATTGTATGATGATATGTATAAATGTTTCTGATTCAGGGAAGACCTGATTATGTGCATGCTGTAGGGAAGGTCATAAAAGAGTTGCTAAGCAGGAAACTCAAGAGTTGAAAGTGTAAAAAGGCCAGGTGGAAGCAGTTAACAGAAATATAAGAAATTCTGTGGTTCCTTCCAAAGAAAAATTGAGGAAACAACCTCTGCTTCCTCTGGGAATGAAATAATAAACTAAAAAAAAAATGAGCTGAAAGAAGTACATGTCTTGGTATGTGGTTATACCCAAACTTAGGCTTTAAAATCACAAAAAACTGAAAATGTAATATTTAGGGTTTTACAAGCTTTCTGTTGTGTAGAGTATGAACTATAGACAATGCTGATAAAAATGCTTAAAAGAAAATAAGTATAAAGAGGCTAGTTTAAAACACCAGATAACAGCACTAATGACTTTTAAGAATAAAAAGTTTCTAAGAAGCTAGAAAGAAAAAATACATAAGTACCATTCCACACTAATAAGAATATGGTAAGAACAATTGTTAGAATATAAAAATAAGCAAGTAGCCAATACTGTAAATAAAAATTCTGTAAAGATTGAATAATGACTAGACTCAACTAGGCCAAATATGGAAGAAATAATTTATAAGGAGAAAAAGTGGTAAAAAGCCTAGAGCAGAAAGAAAAAAAAGAAATATTTAGCAGCAAGACTTAAATGATCTGCACTCACCGACACACACACACACACACACACACACACACACACACACACACACACACACACGCATGCACCCCCCCCACAAAATTTTAATATCTCTCTGAGTCAGGAAATAATTCCCAAATGCTTCAAAAACATGACAATAATACCACTACCAAAGAGGTCACCACTATTATGCCTCAGTGACCACCACCCTGTAGCCCTAACCTCCATTTTGATGAAAAGCTTTGAGAGTCTGGTTAAAGATGCAATAACATTTAAGCTGCCTGCAGATCTTGACCTGCTGTAGTTTGCTTACTGAGCAAACCTTTCCACTGCGGATGCCATAGCACCGGCATTCACTTATCACCAGATCATCTAGAAAGTAAAAACAGCTACATGAGGTTACTATTCATTGACTTCAGCTCTGCTTTTAATAAGCTCATCTTTATACAGCTCATGGACAGACCTCAGAAAGTGTGTGTAGGAAATAACTCCTTGGATAGCATCACTCTGAATACCAGAGTCCTTCAAGGCTATGTAGTGAGTCTCTTGCTGTCACCCTGCTAATACATGACTGCACAGTGAGGTACAACACTAACAACATCATCAAGTTTGCTGATGATACAACAGTAGTGGGTCTCATCAGCAATGATGATGAGGCAGTGAACAGGGTTGAGGTATAACAACTGATTACCTGGTGTGACAGTAACAACTTAGCACTAAATGTGAACAAGGCAAAGGAAATAATTGTAGACTACTGGAAAAAATGCAAGGGACATTCTCCTCTTACCATCATCAACGGAGAAAGAGTGGAGAGAGTGAGACACACAAAGTTTCTAGGGGTGCATATTGATGAGGACTTGTCCTGGTCTACCAATACAAATGCCATTGGCAGGAAAGCACATCAGAGGCTATACTTTTTGAGAAGGTTGAGAAGAGCAAACATTCCATCAACAGTTCTCACAACCTTCTATAGGGGTACAATAGAAAACATCTGACAAACAACCTCACAGTATGGTACAGAAGCTGCTCTATCTCTGAGTGCAAGGCTCTCCAGAGAGTAGTGATGGCAACTGACAGGATCATCAAGACCACCCCACCAGCTATCCAGGACCTGCACTTGTCTAGATGTCTAGGCAGAGCCAAAGGAATAAATAAGGACTGCACCCACCCTGCTTACAGACTGTTCGAGTATCTATCATCTGGCAAGTGCTTCCATAGCATAAGATGTAGAACTACGAGATTCAGAAACAGCTTCTTTCCACAAGCCATCAGACTTCTGAACTCTTGCAACAATCACAATCCATGCTGACCATCTCAGCCATTAGTTTAATGTCATAACCAAAAGAAAAATAGAGCAATTCCACCAAGGCACGACTCCACTGGTTTTTTCCACACGAACAAGCTTTATTGAAACACACTTTCTTCAGAATAAAACCATAAACGCTGTTACAGTTGCATTTTCATCCTCTAATGACTTCCTCAGATGAAACAGAAATGCATACCTTTTACAGTTCTTCCCCTAAAATACTCTCCACTTAATTAGTGCTGCTATCCAATTGGCGTATATTCTTAATGTGGTCACATGTACTTAATAGATGTTCAGCCCTATAAAACGTTTTTTAAAATTCCTTTAAAACAGTCCTTTAAAACAGTTCTAAACACATACATACATATATAAATATATAAATATATAAATATCAAAATATCCACAATACCTTCTCTAAACTCTAATAGATATAAATATATAAATATATATACAAATAAGGTTTAGTTTTATACATGTTAAAAACCTTTTAAAACAAACTTTTCTTCCATACAATAGCACCATCTTGTGCCCAAAGAAAGAATTCAAATCCTATACAAGTGCTTTTTTAGATAAATGGTTCAAACAGTAATATAGTAAAAGACATACATTTTCTTTTTTCTCTTTTTAAACCAGAATAAATTATTGCACATACACTTTTGATGTTGCAGTTCGTAGTTTTGTCCTAAGGTAAGAAGTATTACATTTTTTAGTTAATATATATAAAGGGGTACATTTTTCCAGAGTCACTAGAACTTTGCAGCCCTTAACTTTAAAACTGGAGCTAGATAGACTGCATCATTCAGACCTGGAAATCTAGTAGCTTCCAGGGATAGTTGCCACAGCAGTTCTTTGTATTCAGTGGAAGTCTCCCATGGACCTCCTCTTATGTCCTTTGGAATTACTTCCAATACAATGAATTAGAATTTTTTTTTTTTTTTAAATTCTCTTTATTGATTATTCATCAAAAATGACAGACATCAAACAGAAACAATATATACACAATATTAACAATACACAAAACCTTAGCAAAACAACTATGTACAATTATACTTTGTCCAACTATGAGAAGGAAAAAAAAAGAAAGACAATACAATATTAAGTGATATCTAACTGAAGTATGTAATCACGCTGAAAAAAGTTCAAAAAGTATTCTCCAAAATTATTAGAAATGGTATGTGATTCATATTATGGAATAAGTATTTATGTGCCTTGAGGTGCTTAATAGCTACAATCTTGAACCCTTCCCAGGATAAAATTTGCATATTTTTCCAGTTCAAGGACATATAATATTTAATTAACAGAAATATAAATATCAGAACTCTGTATTTCTTCTCAGGTAACTCTGGAGGTGGGATATGGAGAATAGTGAATTCCCAAGAGAGAGTAGATTTTTTGTAGCCAATTTTCTCCAATAGAACTCTCAAGGCACACCATAACCTATATGTGCATTTGCAACTCCAGAAAGCATGTAATATATCATCTATTTGATTTGGGCAAAATATGCAATGAGGGGAATAGTTGGGATATATTTTATTAAGTATGTCGGGAGTAAGGTATGCGTTATTCATTATCATAAGCTGGGTAAATTTAAGTTTTTTGAGGGGTATAAACCTGGAATTAATTCTTATGGCTTTAGAAATCTGATTTAGGGTAATGGAGGTATTACATTTTAGTCAAGAAATGGAAAAGATGAGTTCCTTATTTGTTTTAAGTGCCATGATAATTTTATAGGTATTTGAAATCCTTTTTTTTTTTACTAAGAAGCAATTTCCACAAAATTTTACAAGTTGAGATATCCTTATCAGAGACCAAGGGATTCTCCAAGTAAATATGTACTAATTCTCTGATCTGTCTTAATATGACTGTGTATTTTTAGGTAGATTCAGAGTAGTTCTTAGTTCCATGAGTGATAGTTGTTTATAGGGAAAAAGATCGGAAATAGAAATGAACTTGAGCAGGGGGTATTGATCAAGGTTTAACATATGTCCATTCATTCTTAGGTTAGGGTTCAGATGTATTGGTTGCAAGGTATTAAAGGAATGAGTTAAATTCAGGGAACTGAAAATGTTTTGAAGTGTCCTTATACTGAATTTAATGCCTTTTATTAATTTAACAATGCCAAACAGTAATATAGTAAAAGACATACATTTTCTTTTTTCTCTTTTTAAACCAGAATAAATTATTGCACATACACTTTTGATGTTGCAGTTCGTAGTTTTGTCCTAAGGTAAGAAGTATTACATTTTTTAGTTAATATATATAAAGGGGTACATTTCTCCAGAGTCACTAGAGGTTTGCAGCCCTTAACTTTAAAACTGGAGCTAGAGAGACTGCATCATTCAGACCTGGAAATCTAGTAGCTTCCAGGGATAGTTGCCACAGCAGTTCTTTGTATTCAGTGGAAGTCTCTCATGGACCTCCTCTTATGTCCTTTGGAATTACTTCCAATACAAAGAATTAGAATTTTTTTTTTTTTTTAAATTCTCTTTATTGATTATTCATCAAAAATGACAGACATCAAATATAAACAATATATACACAATATTAACAATACACAAAACCTTAGCAAAACAACTATGTACAATTATACTTTGCCCAACTATGAGAAAGAAAAAAAGAAGAAAGACAATAAAGTATTAGGTGATATCTAACTGAAGTATGTAATCACGCTGAAAAAAGTTCAAAAAGTATTCTCCACAATTCTTTAAGAAATAGTATGTGATTCATATTATGGAATAAGTATTTATGTGCCTTGAGGTGCTTAATAGCTACAATCTTGAATCCTTCCCAGGATATAATTTGCCTATTTTTCCAGTTCAAGGAAATATAATATTTAATTAACATAAATATAAATATCAGAACTCTGTATTTCTTCTCAGGTAACTCTGGAGGTGGGATATGGAGAATAGTGAATTCCCAAGAGAGAGTAGATTTTTTGTAGCCAATTTTCTCCAATAGAACTCTCAAGGCACACCATAACCTATATGTGCATTTGCAACTCCAGAAAGCATGTAATATATCATCTATTTGATATGGGCAAAATATGCAATGAGGGGAATAGTTGGGATATATTTTATTAAGTATGTCGGGAGTAAGGTATGCGTTATTCATTATCATGAGCTGGGTAAATTTAAGTTTTTTGAGGGGTATAAACCTGGAATTAATTCTTATGGCTTTAGAAATCTGATTTAGGGTAATGGAGGTATTACGTTTTAGTCAAGAATTGGAAAAGATGAGTTCCTTATTTGTTTTAAGTGCCATGATAATTTTATAGGTATTTGAAATCCTTTTTTTTACTAAGAAGCAATTTCCACAAAATTTTACAAGTTGAGATATCCTTTTCGCAGACCAAGGGATTCTCCAAGTAAGTATGTACTAATTCTCTGATCTGTCTTAATAATGACTGTGCATTCTTTAGGTAGATTCAGAGTAGTTCTTAGTTCCACGAGTGATAGTTGTTTATAGGGAAGAACATCTGAAATAGAAATGAACTTGAGCTGGGGGTGGTGATCAAGGTTTAACATATGTCCATTCATTCTTAGGTTAGGGTTCAGATGTATTGGTTGCAAGGTATTAAAGGAATGAGTTAAATTCAGGGAACTGAAAATGTTTTGAAGTGTCCTCATACTGAATTTATTGCCTTTTATTAATTTAACAATGCCCAAAATTTCTTTGTTTAGAAAAGGTAACACTGCTGGGTTTATTCTTAAAGATTTGACATAATTATTATACAGGATAACCCAAGTAGGGGCCCAAGAAGTGTGTGTCTTGTTATAGGAGGCAATGCTTAGAATTCTACTTCCATTGATAATTTCAAAGTATGTTTTAAAATCTGGTAGACCCAGTCCACCCTGTTCCGTGGGGAATGTAAGTCTCGAATAACTAATTCTAACAGATTTGGGGGCCCAGATACATTTTGAAAAAAAAGAAATAAGATTTCTAAAGAATTTATTATGTATTATAGTCATTGATGCGTTGAATAAATATAAAAATCTAGGGAGAACGTTCATTTTAATGATAGCCGTTCTGGCCAGAAAAGGAAGTTTAAGATTAGACCATCTGTTTAGGTCACCCCTGATATTAGACCAACATTTTGACACGTTATCCTGATATTGAGATGAGTTCCCTGGAGAAAAGGATATCCCTAGATATTGAAGTTGTTTAATATTTATACCTGTATTAGCAAAAATACTGGGGAAAGGGGAGTAAATGTTACTCGGAAAGATTAATGATTTATCTCTATTAATTTGGTAGTTTGCCAGGTTAGAGAAAGAGTTGATGGAAGAAACTATTTTAGATGGATCTGATCCAGGGAGTGAGAAGTAAATGTTTAGGTCATCTGTGTATGCCGAGAGATAGATTTTGGTGTTATATATACTAGTTGTGTGATAAAAAGTTTTCTGTTTGATCAAAATGAATAAAGGTTCAATGTAGAGGTTGAATAATAATGGGGAGAGGGGGCAGCCTTGCCTAGCACCATTGAGAATTGTAATTCTGTTAGATATCTGTTTATTAATTTGCAAGATGGTGTATGCATTAGAATATAAGGTTTTAATCATGTTGATGAAAAAGTTTAGAAATTTGAAAAAAGGTAGACTATTAAAAAGGAAGTCAGTGCTGATACGATCAAAGGCCTTGGAAGCATCAATTGCTAGAGCATATAGGGGAGATTTGTTTATAGAAGAAAGAGAGATCATGGCTTCTAGAGACAGTGTGTGGTCTATAGTTTGTCTGCCCATGATGAAACCAGACTGTTCTGGTGAAACAATAGAGGAAATAACTAGTTTCAGTCTGTTAGCTAAAATTATGGCCAAAATTTTCATATCAATATTAACAATAGAAATGGGTCTATAATGCCAGGGGGTTTTGGGGTCACCATTATGTTTTGGTATTAAGATGGTTCTGGAAGCATTCAGGTGTATATCCTTAAAACCAACAGTAATAATATTATTATACAGAAGAAGCAATGCTTTAGAGATTTTTGGTGTAAAACATTTATAAAATTCTGCCGTGAACCCATCAGGACCGGGTGATTTATTAGTTTTAAGGCTGCTAATAGCCATAGTTATTTCCTGTATTGAAATTTCTCAATCTAGAACTTTCATTTGATTCTCCGACAGTTTTGGGAAGGTTAGGTTGTTATAGAAAGTCTGTAACTCTTCCTTTTTCACAGGATTTTCAATAGAGCCATATAACTGAGAATATACGTTTTCAAAGAGACCAAGAATTTCATTAGTACCCTGATATTCCTTCCCCTGATGTGAAATTTCAGAAATAAATGGAGATGACTTGTTCATATTTATTACTCTGGCCAGAAATTTAGAAGGAAATTGAGCTAGCTCCGAATAGTTTGCTAGAGATTTAATTTCATGAAAGTTAAGGTCCTCGGCTTGCATAGATAATAATTCCTTTTGCATCAGAAACATTTGTTTTTCTAGCTCAGGAGTGTAATTTTGTTGGATTTCGGTTTCTATGTTATAAAGTTTGGAGGTGAGATCTACTTCCTTCTTATGGAGTAGTTTCTTATAATATGAATCTTTATTGATCAGGAGCCCTCTGATCATAGCCTTGGTAGCGGCCCAAGCACAGTCTAAAGTAGTCTGTAAGGAGTTACTGGATAGGAACAAAGAATTTGAATTTATCTTCTTGACAGCTTATTGTGTGTCTGTAAAGAGCATTCTTGGTATATTTTGTTGTAATTTCATAGTTATGCTCATAGATTCTGTTTTTTAACTTTCTTTCTGATTTACCTACATAGAATGCTTCACAATGGTCACAAAGCCCTATGTACACTATGCCGCTAGTGTCACACCGCATAGTCCCTACTACTAATAAGTCTGTCCCTACTGCTAACCAGAATAGTGTCCCTCATGTAGATATATAGGCACTGGGAGCATCGTCCACATTTAAAGTTCCCTACTTTACTCTCTTTATGCTTAAGGCCATCTTTTGTACCTTCTAATATAGTCTTTAGACTTCTACCCCTTCTGTATATGCATCTTAAAGGGTTATCGAAAATTCCCTCCAAGTCTGATAGTTCACCAAATCTATTCCATTCCTCTTCTAACAATTTTCTTATTCTTACTGCGTCTCCATTATAATCTGTCACAAAATTTCTTTCACCTTCAAAATTCACTGTTTTAACCTTTCCGTTACTAAGCCCTGTTTTGTCCCCCAAAATGGGTTTAAATCTATCCTGCTTTCCTTCTCTAACTTCTTTTTTCTATGTTTTTTATAAATTAATTGGGGTAACCCCTTTCTATAAACATTTCACTCAATGTTTTACATTCTACCTCAAAATCACATTCTCTGGATGTCATACGACTACCCCTAACATATAGTCCCTTAACAATTCCTTTTTTCTGATGTAGGGGGTGTGCACTATTGTACGCTAAATATGAATTTGATAAAGTTTCTTTCTGATAAATCTTTGAACTGAAAATACCTTCACATTTCTTAATAGAAATGTCCAGATATTCCAATTCATCCTTATTAATCTTGTATGTAAAATTAAAAAAATCAGTTGATTCTGATATATAATTTAGAAATTCAAAAAACATGCTTTCAGAGCTTGTCCATAAAAAACACATGTCATCCAGGTAGCGCTTGTACAGTTTCCAACATTTTACATATTTTACAGCTGGGTGTTTAAAGTTTCAAGTGTTTCTTTGGTTTCTCTACAGTGTTTTTAGTGTCAAGTTTGTGTTCCAGGCTTAAATTACATCTGATGGCCTCGGAAATGTCATCCCAAGATGTGTTATTAAATTTGTCTACTTATTCGACAGTAGGAAATAGTACCAGTGGTGTGCAGACACAAAACTTTAAAGATGAACTGCTGGACACTATTGTGAAAATAGTTAAAGACTGTTTTCAGGATTTACCTATTAAACAAAGCAAAGAGTCCAAATTGGCTACTGCACACACTGGGAAGGATGACGTCCTACGCAAAGACGCAAGCAGTGTTGAAGCTGGTAGTTCTACAAATCTCATCACTTCTAAAGGTTTAAATGAAGGAGACACTTGAATGGGGAGTGTTGTCGAGGGTAACGTTTGGAATTATATCTGTAAAGAGAACGTGAATCTTTTTACAAATGTGGCCGATACAACTGCTAATGAAAAAGTGAGTAATTCATTTAATGGCAGTGTATTGTGCAAAAAAAGTATATACGATATGGAGAGGTTAGTGTTCAAACACGTAACCCTAAATCTTGAGATTCAGTATTTAAGAGAATGTATCTCGCATAAATTGGTATCTCAGGGCTTGAGAACAGCCAAATTTCCTAATTGTGTTACACCAGGAGACAATTTAAGTAAGACTTTGATAAGACTCTATAACAAGACTGGTTTACAGATGATGCACATACTAGTAGAGCATTATGAAAAAGAAATTGTTACAATCAAGGAAAACATAAAAAGTTTGGATGAACTTATTAAAAACTTTGTTTGTTTTCCGAATTTTCTTGTATTGTATAATGGGGTTGAAGCGAAGGCTGACCGACACAGGGCCACTATAATTTTACGAAAACAGTCCAAACTTAGAAGGGACATTTTTGCTTATAACAACAATCGAGCGTATATTATACAAGATGACTCTGAAGATAGAAATACAGTGGCCATCACCGAGAGCACAGCACCAGTGACAAATGGGTCTGTAAATGACTCAAATTTGACAAACAATGTGGTCACTAATGAAAATATGGTGGGAACAGTAATAGTGAGCAACATGATTCCCACCACAGACATTGCTGGTTCTTCCAAAGACCGAGTAGGAGCCAATAAAGAACGAAAAACAACTTATGCAGAAGCAGTTACATTTACAACAGACCAAGTTAGTGCTCCTTTTCCCGAGGAACAGGTGCACAACAAACGGACTACCAAGTGGTACAATTCCACACAAATGAAGGGCAAAGGGAAGGGCAAGAACAGGAGAAAATGATGACAGAAAGGGAAGTTTGTAATTATAAAGTGGACATTTTAAATTTGTCAGACATTTCCCTTTCAAAGGAACTTGAAAAAGATTTGAAAAAAGGCTTTTCATTCATTCCTACAAGTGAAGTAAATATCGGTAAACTGTTAATTGATTTTAGGTTGCATTTAAGAAAACTGAATTTAAGTTACATTATGCATGACATATTACAGTTTAACAGTTCAAATAATATTGAGACACCCAAAAGACCTAGTACGTTCAATCCTCCCTTACAGAGCACATTGCAAGCATTTCAGAACATATGTGAAGGTGAATTTGGAAAAATTCACCTACCAAATAAAGAAAAAAACTTACCTACAGAAGAATATTAGGCTCTACAGTTGTTAAGTAAGAACACTGGGATGAGAATAATGAAGGCTGATAAGTGTGGTAAAATAGTGGTCATGAATACCAAATATTATGAGTATGCAATAGAATTAATGTTAAGGGAAGTCGATACATATAAGAGAGTGAACTATGAACAAATAAATCAAAGTTATAAGAATATAGATGGCACACTCTTCGATATGTTTTTTCAGGGAGAAATAAACAATGATAGTTACGATTTTTTAACAGTGGAACAGCCAAAAATGGCATCTTTTTTTGGTATTCCGAAAATTCAAAATAATGAAGGAATTCCACCATTTAGGCCTATTATTTTGGCAAAACATTCTAAAACTGAAAACATTTCAATTTGGCTGGACAATATGTTAAATCCAGTTGTCCAACAATCCAAATATTACTTGAGAGACTCTTGGCAATTGCTAGAAATTCTGAGAGAATATGTTATAAAAGACAAACTTATTTTCTTTGGTACTTTGGATGTGAAGAATTTATACACCTCTATAGATCAAGATAAAGGTATAGAGTATCTCAGAGAATATTTGAGTAGAAATACAGAGTTCACTGGTGAAAAAATTAACACAATTTGTAGTCTAATGGACTTGATTTTAGAAAATAATTATTTTCTTTTCAAAAAAGTGTTATACAAGCAACTTTCAGGTGTAGCAATGGGGGCAAGAGTAGCTCCCGTTTTTGCCAACTTAGTTATGGCCAATTGGGAGTTAAACTTCCTTGAGTCACATGCACCCTAGTTTCAACAAGGTAGAAATATATTACAGATACATAGATGATTTGTTTTTCTATGGACAGGTAATCAATGTGAATTTGAGGATTTAGTTAAAGATCTAAATTCCACTACAACTTTTCTACATTTTAAAATTAGTGGATTTGGTAAAACCATCAACTTTTTGGATTTGAATTTGGGAATAGACCAAGAAAGAAAGGAATTTACTAGCAAAATATATAGAAAACCTTACTTTGCTAACCAGTACTTACAGAAAGACAGTCTACATCCCCCACACATGAAAAAGGGAGTCATTAAAGGGCAGATGATAAGACTTGGATTAACCTCTAATAATGACACATTTGATAAAGAAGTGTCTATTCTAAGACTACTATTTCAAAATAGGGGGTATGATTTAGACTGGGTAAGAAATACAGAAAGTGAAGTTAAGGCATTAAGAAGTGGTGTGGCCAAGCCTATTCTGTACTCAAAGGATGTAATGGTCGGCACAGTAAGCCATAACAGTTTGGGTGACTTGGGGAGAGAAGGAAATGAATATAGGATTTCATTTCCTATACCAATAGTCAGTGAAATGTGGTACATTAAAAACATAATATTAAACAATTGGAGAATAATAATAGGTAACAAAGAGTTAGTGAATATATTAGGGATGGCACCGAGATTCACCTACAAAAAAACAACTAACATTAAGTATATGTTAGAATCTGACAGAGAGAAAGAAGGTAGTTCCAACAGCTTGTGCACTAACAAAAAAGGCACTTACAGCTGTAACAATTGTAAACAGTGTAGGTTTATTAGTAATTCATCTTTTGTAGCAACTGGGTATTCTAATGAGACATTTTGGGCCAAAAAATACCACAATTGTAATAGTGATTATGTAGTTTATGTAGCCACCTGTTCATCATGTAGGAATTATTATATTGTTAAAACTAAGAGAAATCTTAAACGTAGGATATACAAGCATCAGTTGGCAATAAAGAAGAAAGAAAAGATGAATGCATTAGCTAGGCATGCTATGTTATGTAATGAATTTAAGAAGTTTGAATTTTTCATTTTAGACAATATAAGAGAAAGTCTTATTTGCTGGTGACTTAAATAATGTATTAGAATGCAAAGAAGCTTTCTGGCAATTGTTATTGGGTGCAGATAGAGCACCAGGTTTAAATGAAGTCATCAATTTAAAATGTCTTTTATTATATAGATAGAATATACAATATAGTCATTTTAGAATTAGAGAATAAGTGTGTGTATATATACTCATGAATAAGCAAAGTGTGTATGTAAATACAGATTTTTTATTATATTACTTTTTATACAAAAGATATTCAATTATTACAATATTAATTAGTTATGTCATTTCCTGTTTAAGGTAACTATTTTAGTATAAAAGGAAGGGTTGGGCATTGTAACTTTGTTTCTGAAGAAGATCATAGCATTAAAAAGTGATTCAGAGCGCTAATTTCATTCGTCCGAGTTTGGTTCATTTGATGGACTTTTACAGCTGGGTGTTTAAAGTTTCAAGTGTTTCTTTGGTTTCTCGACAGTGTTTTCAGTTTCCAACCTTCCAACAAACCTTATTTGCATTTATATTTATATATTTATATCTATTAGAGTTTAGAGAAGGTATTTTGGATATTTTGATATTTATATATTTATATATTTATATAGGTATGTATGTGTTTAGAACTGTTTTAAAGGACTGTTTTAAAGGAATTTTAAAAAAAAGTTTTATAGGGCTGAACATCTATTAAGTACATGTGACCACATTAAGAATATACACCAATTGGATAGCAGTACTAATTAAGTGGAGGGTATTTTAGGGGAAAAATTGTAAAAGGTATGCATTTCTGTTTCATCTGAGGAAGTCATTAGAGGACGAAAACGCATCTCTAGTGATAATAGCGTTTATGGTTTTATTCTGAAGAAAGTGTGTTTCAATAAAGCTTGTTCGTGAGGAAAAAACCAGTGGAGTCGTGCCTTGGTGGAATTGCTCTATTTTTCTTTTGGTTTTGACTGCATCTATTGAGCAATTTACTTTCCTGTTCATTTTGGCCATTAGTTTAATGTGGAAGATCACCTCAAATTGTACAATAACTTGACTGCCTGTCTCACTCCAATATTGGTGCCAAACTCAGTAAGGCAACTCAATTCACTGGTCAACAGGGGCAGTAGAAAGGCCAGAGAAATGTCTCATTATAGTGCAATGTCTAATGCTAGTCTGTAACTCAGTCACAGTGCAATATCTCATGAATGTTTAATTCTGGGCAATACTCAATGTAAGTCTTTAATGCAATGTCTTACCTCAGTACTGTGCAATACTCAAGCAAGCAAAGAGATCACTCTATAATAAACGTTTAAGTGAGTTTTAATTTATGTGCAATATTAGAATTACAATGTCTTGTAATTAAGTCTATGCGATATCTGCACATTTGAGTCCAGAGATATGGAATTTCATTTAGTTTTTGCACTTGACACACACACACACACACACACACACACACACACACACACACACACACACACACACACGCACACACACGCACACACACACACACACACACACACACACACACACACACACACACACACACACACTATAAGTCCTTACTGAGAGAGACTCCTCCACTCTCCCCTGTGTTGGTATGACTCTGGTGAAAGTGCCTTTTCAGGGGAGTTGTGACTCACCCTCCTCCCAGGAGGCAGGCATCATCCCAGTACCACATTGCTTAAATTTTACCTCAAAAGGACATTCTATCTATCTGTCTATTTATCATCTATCTATTTATTCATTTTTTTCATAATGTTGTTACCCGAATCATAGCTCATTGAAAACTTCTAAGCAAAACTCATCCCAACAAATCTCTGGAACATGTTTTTAAAAAGAGTCCTGTTGGGGGAGCATGGATACGTACTGTACTGCAAGTGATCAATATGCTATAACATGAAGGTTTATGACTGTGAACACAGTACTCTTCCATCCCATATGAGTTTCAAATATATATATATATATAGCTGGACTTAAAGATCAGTTTGGAAATGGTCTGTTTAGAAACTGGGCTGCCCATGCTGTCCTCTTGGAAGGAAACAAAAAGTTGTTCAAACCTTCAAATTGTTTAGTTTTTTTTTTCAGGTAAAATCTCAGCTGTCCATGCACATCCAAGGAGTGAAAGATTCTCTCACCTCTGTTTTGTGGATTAGAGAAGAAGGTTGGCAACAGAATAGACTGGCTCAGGGACATCACATTTACTACTTTGGTCATAAAGAAGGGCGTAGTCCTTAGGAGACCCTATACTTATGGAAAGTAAGGAAAAGAATGGCCACTATATGAGCTTGCAGCTCGGAAGCTCTTCTAGAAGAAGTAATGATAACAAGTAGAACTGTTTTCCACATGCAGAATTTTAATGAAGCTGAAGCTGTAAGTTCAAATGGAGGCAATGTAAGTCTTTCCCAAACAAAGTTTAGATCCCAGGAGGGAGGAATATCCTTCCTGGGAAGGTTGAGGTGAAAGACACATTTCAAAAACTGTTTGACCTCAATTCTGGAGAGCAAAGGTGGATTTAAGGGCAAGTAATCAGAGATTGCAGATAATGAGCTTTGATGGAGAAGTAGGCCAAACCACTTCTGAGCAACTCACACACATATGACAGAATAGTAGGGATACCTACAAAATAGTGGTCCTCATTCTTCTTGTAACACAATATGGAGAATATTTTCCACTTGGAGAAGTAAGCTTTTCTAGTAGTAGGTTTACTCACTTCCTGGAGTATCTGGAACACATCCTCTGAAAATTGGTGTCTGAAAGGAATTAAGATTATAAGACTGAGAGATTCTGGCTGAGAGCTTGAAGGTTGGGATGAATCAGAGGGACCTTGCTCAGCAGGTAAGTCTACTTTGTGAGGTAAAGTGGTTATACCAGACTAGACAAAGTACAAGGGAGACGCAATGCTGCCTGGGCCAAAAAGGAGTCACTAGTAATAATTTGGGTTTGTCAGTCTGTATTTTTAGGGGTACCTTTGGGATCAGAGGGAAGGAGGAAGGAATGAAGGGACTTCTTATTCAGTTGTAGGACATGCTATCTGTCCTCCAGGTCTGGTGACACAGGGTCCAGGAGCAGACTTGGTTGTCTGTTCTGGTTGGAGGCAGGCAAACCTATTTGAGGCATACCCCATTTGTGGACTAAGTCCAGGAAGATCTCTCTGTGCAGCATTCATTCTTGGGGAGTGTTCTCTGGATCTCCTAAGGTTGTCTTTGAGAACATTGTCCTCTGAAAGTATGTAAACTGCTTATAGAGATGGGTTTCTTTCTGATGGAGTGGAACATAGCTATAGAAAGAAGCCTGCCTAGAGGGACATGTTTCTTTCTAGTGCTATGTTCCATGCTATCATAGCAAGCTTGCACAGCTGGAAAGACTTGCCCCCCCCCCCCCGTTTATTGATGTATTACTTGGCCAAAATGTATGTGAAGACCTTCTTGGGGCCTGAGCTCCACAAGTGAGAGAACACTTGTTGATCTTGAATTAGAGCATTCATTCCTTCACATTAATGTATTCCTTGAGTTCTCTATGTGACCACTGTCCCTGAACTGCAATGGAACCTTTCTACACCCACTAGAACATGTTGTATGAGTCTATATATAGGTCCTGGGTGAGAGTGACTGTTAGGAAGGGAACTCCTGTGTTGTTTTACATGGGATATCCACCAGTGCAGCTCCCAGTATAGAAATGTCAAGAGAGGGATTTGGAAGTCCATGGGGTGACAGTATTGAGATCAGATGGACTTCTAGTACCACCAAATGTTCCTAATGTGCAGACTGGCATAAGGCACCATCAGAATTGTGGTTGCCATGTACCATAGGACTCTAAAAGTCTCTCTTGTTGAAGTCTTAGATAAAGGGAGCAAAGAATGCAAGTAAATGCTGAGGAACAGAACTTCCTCCTGATGGAAGAAGGCTGTGATTACCAGGGTATTCATTCTGCAACCTATCAAGACTATGTCTTGGGAGGGAATCCTGGAAGACTTCCTTGGGTTGAGAATGAATCCAAATCTTTCCAGAAAAGACATAGTGAACATGAGATGAAACATTAGGGTTTTATATGGAAGAAGCCTAAATAAGAGATCATCTAATTAGGAGAAAAAGTGCATCCCCTGGGTTTTGCAGAAGGTGATAGCTGGAGTTAGGTACTTTATGAAGACCCTGGGAGCTGTAGGCATGCCAAAAGGTAAAGCTGAGAACTGAAAATGTGATGGAGACTGAAAACCTGAGATATTTTCCACAGTTAGGATGAATAGGGATGTGCAGATGCATCCTTCAGATCTAATGTGACCAGAAAAGAAGAATAAGCAGAGTCTGGACAGAGAGAGAGAGCACCTTAAACACTTAACTTCTAGAAAGGTGTTGAAATAAAACAAATCTAGGATGGGCCTCCATGTTCCTGCTTTCCTGGGGATGAGGAATAATCTTGAGTAGAAACCTTTTCTGTGGGCCTGAGGAGGAACTCTATTGTTCCCTGGGAGAGCAGTTCCTGTACCAAGAGGGGAATTAGATGAGATAGATGTGAAGAGGGCAGGAATCCCTTTTTTCAGAGGAGCTCTTTCTACGCTATTCTATACCAGACCCAGTTGACTGAAGTAATGCATTCTCAGTTGGAGGAGGGATAGGCTGAGCCTTCAGGAAAGGGGAATGTGTAGACAAAGATGGGAGGGAGGAGAGAGAGAGACAGAAAAGATAGTCAGTTAGAAGGTAGGTTTCTTTAGAAAGTAATTTTTCCCAGGCTTGGAATCCCACAGAGGTTTCTTATGAATTTTTTTCTTAATACATTTTTTCACCCTTCAGAGAGATTTGTGCTTTGCAAACAAAAGTAGTGAGTTTTGAAGGATAGTTTCAGACAGTGTACACTGCTTCTAGCAAATAGTATATATTGTTCATATTTAAGGTTTTTGTGCACTTCTTCCACAGTCTTCTTTCCTACAGCTCCACATATTTCCTTTAATCCTTGAAAAACATGCACTTTATTCATTTGCTTGTACTGTATTTGTGTTTCTTCCTACTTTATTAGTTTATTTTGCTTTTGCCTCTTCTTAAAAGTACTCAGTTGTATTTATCATGCTGCATTTATTACTGCTTAGTAGTAGCCTAATTAAATTGTAATTGTTATTCTAAGCCTTTTGGTTTAAGCACTTGGGCTTCAGACCAGTTGTTTTACATTAAAAAGGTTTGTGGTGTGCACTGTTGTGGCAGGACAAGTAGCTTACATCCTTCTAAGTTGGGAATTGCTGATTGAAGGCTCATTGTCTGTTATTCTAAAAGTGTATTAGTTCTGGTTTAAGCACTTGGGCTTCAGGCCAGTTATTTTACATTAAGAAGGTGTGGTCTGCACTCTTGTTGGAGGAGAGGGTAGATTCTGCCCTTCGGAGCTGGGAGTTTCTGGTTAAAAGCTTATTGTGCCTGTTTATTTGAACTGTTTCTTTCTGAAACTGGTACACCTTGTTTGCTGTAGCATAGACTAGATTTAGACCTCCTGAATCTAGCTTTGTTTGTATAACTTGAGCACTAATCTAGGCCATCTTTGTTTGGAGAAGGTTCCCCTGCACCCTAGTGGCAAGTGCTGGAACGGGGCTCAGTTTTTAGCTTTTTATTGGTTAATCAGTTAATTTGTTTAAATCAGTTTTCTCATTTGATACTGTTATATTGAAAAAAAAAATACACTTTATGCATCGCCGCTTAGCTAGGGTTAAACTATTCCCAGTGCTATAAAGCCTGCTTTTCAAATTTTCCCTTGGAACTAGCCAGTTTTTTAGTTTTAGCACTCAAATCTGTTTCTTTGAGCTCAGCACTTGTTCAGAACTCATTGTAAGCACTAAATAAGCTACAAATTACTACACCACTCAACTTTCCTTAAGTGTCTAGAGGAAAACAGTTTTTAGGACTTAAAAAATAAGCACCTATCCAGGCATGTCTAAGGGTCAGCTCCTGGTGTTTTTTCCAGTCTACCTGATGAATTTGGCCATCGTGGGGCAATGCAGCAATTGCCTCATGTACACAGACAACCCTCTCCTCCCACCACCCAACACTACAACCCGTGAGAGATGCACTTATATAGCCAAACTGGAAGCAATGCTCTCTTCACCCAAGACTGGACTAAACAGTCAAGAGGAGAAGGTAAACACTTGCACCACACCACACTCATCACATAGTTCCTCAAAACCTACAACACCAAAGCACACACATAGAAACACAAAACACACACCTACATTTGTGGAGGCTGTCAATAAAAATATGCCCAAGCAACACAGACCTCCAAAGCAGAAATGCAATGAACCTCCACCCCCCAACACAACCCAAATGACACATAGCCCACAAACTCAGTGTGGCACTCAACCACAGCCCATAAGGCATAACAACGTACCCAACACTCTAGTCATAGGTGACTCTTTAGTCAGGCACACTGATGTTCCACTCACCAGGCTAAACAAGGAGAAAGTTACTGTCAACTGCCTGTCGGGTGCAAGGGTCCACCACATAATGCACGCACTCAGGTCACTCCACAACAAGTACAAATATGACTCTGTCATTGTCCATGTTGGTATGAATGACCTTAGATGTACCTCCCTGGACTACATGAATAAAGACATGGAGGAGATCTCCGATCTTCTAGCCCAGGCAGGTATGACCTTAGCCCTGAGTAGCATCCTGCCATCACCCAGAATGATACCACAGTACAAGGACAAAATGATTCACTTCAACAACTGGCTAAGCTTCTGGTGTCATTCTAAGGGGATCCAGTATCTGTCTGCCTGGGATGACATGATCGACAGACCACGATGCTTTCCCAGAAATGGCCTGCACCTGTTGCCTTTGGGATTCTTGATACTGACTAAGGCTCTTGCCTTTTTTAGGCAAGGTTCAAATGACAAATTTTCCACCGTAACAGGTACAAACAAGCAAAATCTGAGGGTAATGCTACTCAATGCTAGAAGTTTAAATCTCAAAATGCACTCACTCGAGGCACTCCTTAAAATGTAGAACATCGACATCTGTGCAGTGACAGAGACCTGGTTCAAGGCTCCAGAGAGCACCCCTTCATTACCAGGCTATAATTCATACACACCTTTAGCCACCTAACCTGGACCTAAGCACTAAAGGCGGAGGCATGTCCATATTCATTAAGGATATCCACACCTTCATGCTAGTGGCTCAGCATAATGCATGCAAGACTATCCAAGTGCAACTATCTCTGGAACCAAAATCCAAATTGTAGCTTGCTACAGATCCCCCACCATGCCCCAGGATTCCCACTCCTCATTTCTTGATACAATGGAAAATATTAGGGTACAACCCAACACCCCAATAATGGGTGATTTCAGCTACCCCACCATTAACTGGGAAAACTACTCGTGCACCAACTCTTTTGCTCAATGGTTTCTGGAATTCATAAATTCCAATTCCTTGGATCAACTTATCCACACCCCCACCAGGGGCAGCAATATCCTAAACCTGGTTATTACCAACATGGGTGACTGGTGTTCCACAGCAGTGGTCAATTCCTCATTGGTCAGATCTGACCACAAGCTAATCACCCTAGACATCCACATCCCTCCCCCATCACCCATTAGGGAAACCACTGTAAAAATTTTCTCCAAAGCCAACTTCATGCTTCTTAAGACAGAAGTGGCAAACGTCACGACACCCATGCAGACGAACAGTAGGAGTACGACTGCTGAATCCTACACAAATGAACTTTATAAGCACTTACACAAGTGCATGGGTCATGCTATCCCTAACAGAACCAAGATGCTATCCTCCAAAAAAAGGAAGCCAATCTGGTGGTCCCCTGACATAAACAAACTCTACAACAGAAGAAAGAAACTGTTGCAAAAAAGAGTAAAATCCTGAGATTGGAGGAACTCCGTGGTTAGCCTCAGTAAGAAGCTGAGATCATCATAAAATCCTCCAAAGCTAGTTACGAAAACAAAATCGCCACTGATTCTAAAGACAACCACAAAGCATTCTATAGCTATGTCAAGAATCTCAATGGCAACACTCAGATCTGCTCTGAGTTACAGCACAATGGTACTAAATATACAGAACCAACTGATATTGCCAACAACCTGGCAGATAGGTTCTGTGCTAACTTTACCCCCCCCCCCCAAAGGGCCCATCTCTATACCGGAAGAATGCAAAGCTCATGTAATCACGGCTGCACAGGTACAGACCACATTCTCCAAAGCCAAGAACACAGCATCCATGGTTCCTGACAACCTCCTAGGCTGCGTTCTACATGAACTACACAATGAACTGGCACCCCACCTAAGTACGATGTTCAATCATAGCCTTACCTCAGGTTTTGTGCCTACTGAATGGTGCACAGAGATGGTTATCCTACTCCACAAAGGAGGAGCCACCACTGACCCCAGGAACTACCGCCCCATTAGCCTGATGAACCTGGTCTGCAAGGCCATGGAACATATCATCATGGAACATATAAACAAAGACATTGGCAATCTCCAAACTCTGGACACCACCCAATTCAGGTTTGTAAAAAGTAGATCATGTCTCCTAAACCTGACCTAGACTTCTTTGAAGCAGTCACCAAAGCCATAGACGAGGGTAAGGTGTTTCACACAGCCTATTTAGATCTCGCCAAAGCTTTCAACACCATCCCCCATTCTAGAATTATAGATAAACTCACTAAACTATGTATAAATCCCTATGTCACAAGATGGGTTGCCAACTGGCTCACTGACAGAACCCACACTGTGAAAGTAGCAGACTCCAAATCTAACCTTAGACCAGTGACAAGTGGAGTACCACAGGGTTCAGTCCTGGGTCCTCTCCTGTTTGGTATCTACTTCTCTGAAGTACAGGCTAACACAGAAGGTCTTTGAAGTTTGTAGATGACTGCAAACTAAGAGCCATAATTGAAACTCCTAACGATGTGGACATCCTACAAAAGGGCCTCACTGAGACAGATGCCTGGTGTCAAAGCCATGGTCTCAAGCTCAGTGCCAAAAAGTGCACTGTCATCCCCTTTGGCTCAAACTCTGTACCCATAAACTACCATATAGGCGGTAGTCTACTTAACACCAAAAGTCTGATAAGAGACCTAGAGAAACAAGTGGACAGCAATTTCTCGTTTGATAATCACATCACCACAGTAGTCAGGAAATCCTTCTACGTGGCACATCTCATCACAAAAGGTTTCTCATCCAAGAAAAAAGAGGTCATTGTTCCCCTCTACTAGTCACTCATTAGACCCATTATAGAGTACAATGCCCCTTTTGGTATGTACCTCATAAGACATCTACAACAACTGGAACAGCCACAGAAATACCTCATAAAGAGATTACCGGCCTCAAACAGATGCCCTACACAGACCATCTCAAAAAACACCAGCTTTACTCCATTGCATATCGCCTACTCAGAGGTGATCTCTGCCTAACAAACAAAGCTATGTCAAACCCAGAGCTATTGGACATGCTCCACTTAAAGAAATCCCAAACCCTCCGAGTTACATGCTCTAGGGACCTAAACCTTGTCACCACAATAAGCAGAACATGCTGGAAGGATAGATTCCTGTCCCAGAGACTTCCCATACTCTGGAACAAACTACCTATCTGTATCAGACAAAGTTCCTCATTAGCACTCTTCAAGAAAAATCTTGATGATTGGATGGGAGATAGGAAATTCACCCCAGGGATCACTTCTATGGCTCTGCTCGACAGGGGCACAGGAAAAAAAAATTTCTTGGGTGGCGAAAGGCAGGGTACCTTTTTGGCTAGGCTTATATAGGCCCTACAGCCAATAGCCTAGTACCTACCTATGATCCTATGAACCTATTAGACTGTGCTTTTATGTGCTTAACACAAAAATGTAATTTACTTTTATCTGAAAATGTATAAAATTGTACTTTTTATGAGTAATACTGCTACACCTCTTTCTACCATAATGGACATTGTAATTTTATGTGATAACTTTATTGAATAGTAGTACTATGTTCCTAAATACATAATATAATATTACTTTCTTGGAAACTGTATAAGAAATGTAACTTTAAATTGAAAACTAAATATTCAATTGTGCTGGAGATTTTCTCTCTGGGCCTCCACAGAAAATTGGCCCTGCCAGGTCAGACTTTCCCGGTTAATAAAGACAAATACAATTAAATTAAATTATTCAGGTTTCCTGAAATGGGTAGTAAATATTTACTCATCAATGTTTACCCATCGAATAGATACATCATTGAATGACTATTCCACAAACATTAAGCCTCTGAAGTCCCTTTCATTGAACAGGGAAATCATCATATGGTAATAGTGGGCAGGGTAACCCACAACTATTATTAAATACTGCACAGTGATCTAAGGAAGGACATCAGAAAGCTTGTAGTCAGCAAACTGATTGAAGTGCATTGGCCTCCCATAGGTCATTTAACCAATTACCTCTACTGACAAGCGCTGGAACCCTGGCTAATGAGGCCTATGGGACTCTAATATTGTGTTTTATCTCTTTAAGTAATGAAATGCATTTCTTTACTTAAAAAATAAAGGGAGAGAAAAAAAGGACAGCCTGGGGACCAGTAACACGCAGCACAGGGACTGGAAGCAGAGTAGCTTGGGTTTAGACCACAGATGACACAGACAGATAGACACCTACTGCTACTTACTTTAAGATTTGAGTAGTTACTGAGTTTTATATTTTACACACACACACACACACACACACACACACACACACACACACACACACACACACACACACACACACACACACACACACGCACACGCACACACACACACACACACACACACACATATATATATATATATATACATATATATATATATATATATATATATATATATATATTTAGAAAAAGAAATAAAACAGAAGTAAGAAAATGCACCCTAATAAAAGTAAGAGCTTCGTGAACTTTAAAGGAATAGCAGTAGTCAGTGGAAGACAGAAAAAAACTACAAAGAAGTCAGAGAAGTTAATGTCAGACCCAAGTCACAGAGTCCTGAAGGTAGTTAAGAAGTGGTAGTCCAACAGATTACACCAGAAGTCATGTATCTGATCTCTGGGACTCTATTTTGCTCAGGGTTTTTAAATGCTGTCAGAGACTAGCATTGCCACCTATCCACTTTTTTCTGGACTATCCAGAAATCAGACCAATTATTCAGTAGTTTGGAAAACACTGTATAAACTCCAGTATTCTGTTTAAAGAAAAGAAACAGACTATCAGAGTTTGTTAAATCAGAGGCTTTACTATGTTTTTTTTTACAGAAAAGCATAGTAAATCACCATAAAAGATCACAAATGGAAAAATAGGGCATTACCTCTCACTTGACAGCACAATGATGTTGCAAAATAGGCAGAAAGTGGTCTGGCGATGGATGGGGATAGGGGAGGTGTGAGGGTGTGGTCTTGGTTCAGTTTTGGCCACAACAAAAGTAGCAACCCTATCCCAAACTAAGACTGATGAGAAGAAACTGACATTATTATGTGAATTTATGTCAATTCCACAAAATAAACTGTTGTTGGAAATGACATTATCAAACACCAAACAGCAATGGTATGTTCAAATGATTTCTATTAGAAAATGAAGAAAATATGCATTTTTACTGTGGGGAAAGTCCCACAACTTTTGTGGAGAGGGTTGGCCTAATGGTTAAGGTGTTTACCTCATAGACTCAAGGTACAGGTTTTGATTCTCTCATTTGAAAGGGAAGTTAGCTAGGCTTAAAATGGCCTGTGAGGGCATTTAGCACATTACTTACCTGTAAACAATTCAGATATAGATATATTCTAGTGCAAAAAGCACATAACTGTTGGAAAAAGAAAAAAAAAAAACTTTCTAATCCCCAATGACTATTGTCTTGTTCTTCTACACACACTGCCACACTGATATTGCACTCACTCAGACATAAACACAGTACTTCTACTCTCTCTCACAAGCAAGCAAGCTTCATGCCACTGGGCTAACAGTCACAGACATATAGGATTTCAGCAAAATATCTCATATGCAAACAAATACACTTTTGTCTGACAGTCTCTCACTCACACTAGCAGGGGGATACACAGACATGAACACACTTTCAACAAGCAATTTAGTACTCAGATAAAAACATTTAAATAGCCAAACTTGCATTCACACACAGGGCCGATGTCAGAAAGGTTACCTTGAGGTGTACACAATGTGCACACCTTGAGGTACCCTGTCCACATTCAGAAAACCCTACGATGATGTTTTTACAGGAAGATGTGCAACACCATGGTGGGCTGTCTCCCTAGCTGTGCTAGATGCTAATGAAGCATTCTGGGGAGAAGCAGCCATGTTCATCCATTACTATAGGGGTAAATGCGGGAGAGTTAAGTAGTAAAGGTAAGTCCTAGGCAGTTTAGCATTTAGGTTGTGTTAAGGTTTGTGCATGTTGGGAGGCTGCATTTGTGAGTTCATGTTTGAAGGTGTATTGGTCTGGGAGGTAGTCTTAGGGGTGTTTGTGAGGGGGTAGGTTAGGTGTGTGTGTGTGTGTGTGTGTGTGTGTGTGTGTGTGTGTGTGGTGAATGTGTGAATGTATGAATATGTTTTTGTGGGTAAGTGGGTTGAGCTGGCAGTCACATTTCCACACACAATCCTAGACTAATAAAAAAAACCTCCACCAATGGGTTTGAGGCGAACAGTAAAGACATGGGTCAGGGTTCCAACAGCTACCAGGGATAACTTTAGGTTATCGTGCCTTAATGCCACTTACACATTACAGTGATTAGGGGTGGAAAACATTAGAGACCAGGGAATAACTCAGCGTGTGCCTTACCACTTACACATTACAGTGATTGAGGGTGGGAAACTTTAGAGACTATGGAATAACTCAGTTCATGGCTTAACACTTACACATTGCAGTGACTGGGGATGGGAAACATTAGAGACAAGGGAATAACTCAGC
Source organism: Protopterus annectens (assembly GCF_019279795.1). Classification (NCBI taxonomy): domain Eukaryota; kingdom Metazoa; phylum Chordata; order Ceratodontiformes; family Protopteridae; genus Protopterus; species Protopterus annectens. The sequence goes on from NC_056732.1 coordinate 1,797,457,969, forward strand.
TCGTGCCTTAACACTTATACATAACAGTGATTGGGAGTGGGATTACATTCGAGACCATGGAATAACTCATCTTGTGCCTTAACACTTACACATTACAGTGATTGGGGAGGGAAACAGAGACAAGGGAATAACTCAACTCGTGCCTTAACATTTACACATAATGGTGACTGAGGGTGGGATTACATTCGAGACCAAGGAATAACTCAGCTTGTGCCTTAAAACTTACACATTACATTGATTAGGGGTGGGAAACATTAGAGACCAGGGAATAAATCAGCTCTTGCCTTAACACTTACACATTACAGTGTTTTTGGGTGGGAAACTTCAGAGACCACGGAATAACTCAGCTCGTGACTTAATGGCACTTACACATTACAGTGATTGGGGGTGGGAAACATTAGAGACTATGGAATAACTTGGCTCATGCCTTAACACTTACACATAATGGTGATTTGGGTGGGAAACATTAGGGAATATGGAATAACTCAGCTTGTGCCTTAACACTTACACATTACAGTGATTACGGGTGGGAAACATTAAAGACAAAGGAAATAACTCAGCTTGTGCCTTAACACTTACACATTATAGTGATTGGGGATGGGAAGCATTAGAGACCATGGAATAACTCATATTGTGCCTTAACACTTACACATAATGGTGACTGAGGATGGGATTACATTCGAGACCAGGGAATAACTCAGCTTGTGCCTTAACACTTACACATTACAGTGATTGGGGGTGGGAAACATTAAAGACAAGGGAATAACTCAGCTTGTGCCTTAACACTTACACATTACAGTGACTGGGGGTGGGTACCATTAGAGACAAGGGAATAACTCAGCTCATGCCTTAACACTTACACATAACAGTGATGGGGGTGGGAAATATTAGAGACCAGGGAATAACTCAGCTCATACCTTAACACTTATACATTACAGTGACTGGGGGTGGGAAACATTAGAGACAAGGGAATAACTCAGCTCATGCCTTAACACTTATACATAACAGTGACTGGGGGTGGGATTACATTCGAGACAAGGGAATAACTCAGCTCTTGCCTTAACACTTACACATAATGGTGATTGGTGGTGGGAAACATTAGAGACCATGGAATAGCTCAGCTTGTGACTTAACACTTACACATAATTGTGACTGAGGGTGAGATTACATTCAAGACCAGGGAATAACTCAGCTTGTGCCTTAACATTTACACATTATAGTGATTTGGGGAGGAAAACATTAAAGACAAAGGAATAACTCAGTTTGTACCTTAACACTTACACATTACAGTGACTGGGGGTGGGAAACATTAGAGACCAGGGAATAACTCAGCTCATGCCTTAACACTTACCTATAACAGTGATGGAAACATTAGAGACCAGGTAATAACTCAGTTCATGCCTTAGCACTCACACATAACTGTGATTGGAAAGGAATGACTAGTCACCAGGGAATAACTCAGCTTATGCCTCAATGGCACTACATGGGTTAGGTGAAACACTATCAGGGATACTCTACAGAGTGTGCCTTAAAGGCACTTAATTTAAAAAAAAAACAGTTGTGGAGCACTGAACCACTAGACACCAGGGATACTTCAAATAGTGTGCCTTAAATACACTAAAAAGGATTCCACCCTTGTACTCTCCCACTGAGGATATTACTCCTCTGTCTCCCCGAAAGTCACCGGAATGAAATATAAAAGAAAAAAATAAGACTTTAAAAAATGTAAAGTACAAAGAGAGAAAAGGGGCTTTAAACCAAGTACAAAGAGAGAAAAGGGGCTTTAAACCCTACACCCTTTTAACAAGTAACCTTAGTATTAACCCATTGCACTAAGTGATAAGTTAGTACAACATGGGATTATACAATGCTTGCAACAGTATGAGTTACAACAGAGACGATTTGAGAACATAAAACGGCACTCTTGATCTTGTAGCTCAAGATATCTAGGAAAAAGCCAAAATTAATGGTGGGACAAAGGCACACAATTAGGGACAGATTTTAATTATTCCCCTAACAAACTTGAAAAGTCAGTAGAATAACAGTTTTTTCCACTGGCATGTATTTACTGAAGGATATGAAGTGCAAAACTCTAATATCTGGTATTGATGACCGGGGCAAGGGGACTAAGAGAGAGCCCAGGGATGTTTTAACAAAAGGGATCAGTATGGATGAATGTGTGTGTGTGTGTGTGTGTGTGTGTGTGTGTGTGTGTGTGTGTGTGTGTGTGTGTGTGTGTGTGTGTGTGTGTGTGTGTGTGTGTGTGTGTGTGTGTGTGTGTGTGTGTGTGTGTGTGTTTTTACTTGTGTATGTGTGAGAGTAAGAAGCCACCTACCTTTTAGGTGGATGGGGGTGTATAACCCCTTTCAGATGTGGTTTAATTTGAGGTAGGGCAGAAAGGGGGGCTCTAAGGGCAGACAATTTGAGATGAGGTAAACATTTGTTAAAGAGTAAGAATGTCAGAGTATAATAACTCACACACATACTGTAGAAGTAAAAGAGATTGATCCTTAAAACGATCCTTGTTCTTATCTTGGCAATAATAAGAAAATATTTTTCATTCTCCACATATGATTTTCTAGTAGCATGATTCTTTTGTCTCCTTTAATACCTGCTGTACAGCCTTAGAAAAAATGTATCTAAAAGGTACTAAAACTGTATCATTCAGGCAGTCAATTGAAGAAACTGAAGGCTGGGGTGTATCAGACAACCTCTGTCCTGTGTGAGTAAGTCCATTCTGTGTGGAAGTTTGTGGTAATTGTCCTTGTCCAGTTTTAAAAGAAGGGAGAGTCACTGTTGCCTAGGCCAAATTGGTCATCCCTATTATTATTTGGGAGCTCTTTTGTATCCTAAGAAGAATATTTATTATCGGAGGAAAAGGTACAAACCCATACAAGAACATTTCCGTCCATCCATCAGAATGAGAAGGCATCTGTCTTCCAGGCATGTGTACAAAGATTCCAGGGATAACTCTTCTTTAACTGTCTGCTGTGGATGGAGGCAAACAGATCTACATGAGGAGTTCCCCACAGATGGATAAATTCCTGGGAGACCCCTGAGTGCAGCTTCCATCCATGAGGCCTGTCTTGCTCCTACTCCACTTGTCTGCAATAATGTTTTGATCTGATGGAATGTAGGTAGCCTGGAGGGAAAGACTGTGCTGATTTGCTAGTTCCTAGGCCACCATAGCTAGTTTGCAATGGAGGTAGGACCTGTTCCTTCTACTGTTTATGTACCACATCACTGTGGTGTTGTCTGTGATTTATAACAGAGGGCCTAGAGGCCAAAGATGGTTTACAGATTTGAGGGCATTTATAAGTACCATAATTTATTTGAAATGTATGTGCTTTAATTAGTCTTTCTTGTTCCAAAGATCTTTTACCTTCACCCCCCGACACAACTCCCCAAACAAATTCTGGTGTGATACATCTGTTGACATCTGTGGCTACAGACTAAGTAGAAATTGGAAGGAAAAAAGGAGACCAGGGTAGAGAGAGACAACTGCTTCACCCACAAGAGTAACTTCTTTTTCATGATACCTTGCACTAGGATGTGAAATAAAAGGTGGTGCTGATGATGGGTCCAAATTGATTTAAAAAACCACAGAATTTTCTTAATGTAAAGTCTAGTCTAAGGAATCATTATAAAAGTAGAGGCCATGAAGCCTAGAATTCTTGAGATATTCCCTGACAGATGCCAAAGTATTGTTGAAACTATCAGAAACTGCTCCTTGTAACATTCCATTTTGTCCTGAGGAAGAAAAGCCATCACGAGGGATGTGTCCAGTAAACATTATAGAAACACTATCCTGTAAGAACGAATGAGAGATTAATTTTCTATTTACGTCTGAAAGCCCAGGCTGACAAAACGTTTTTTACCCAAGCCATAGATTCTTGACAACCTGTAAAAAAATCTGCAAAAATAAAGCAGTTGTCGAAATATGGGAACATGTAAATGCCCTGCAAACCTGCAATGAGCTATTATGGGCAGAAAAAGATAAAAAGCTTATGAAATCTCGGAGAAGTGGAATGTGATGATAAACACTTTTTAAATCCAGAATCACTGGAACACTGAGATGAGGATTGATGGTTAACAGAGTCTGTAGAGACAGCAATTTGATCTCAGTGGTTTTGATGTGAAGATTTAGAAAAGAAAGATCTAGGAATGGCCTAGAAAGATTCATGAATAAAATTATTTTCTTCTTTGATATAGGAGAATAGGTTATATAATCCAGTGAGACAGTATCTGATCTAGAATAGGATGGAATTGATTGGCTGGATGAAGTGGAATGCTTTGAAAGGGAAGAATGGAATCCTACTGTCAGCAGCAGCCTTTTTGAATTATTGTCAGAACCCAGGTATCTGAGGTTATCTGGTACAATACAGGAAAGTGAAGACCTAGAGTTTGGGAAAGTTTTACAGGATTGACAAGGTGGAGAAGGGGGGAATGCATGGAGGGACATATATGTATTCCATTTTCTTACATTGCTGTTTATTTTGGGGGGACTCTCTTTTCTTCTTTGAACATTTCTGTCACTGCTTTTTCAAATTTTGTTTGCCTGTGCCTTGTTGGGAATGCTTTTTCTGTTTCCTGAAAAAGGAATCAGAACTGGAAGAAAAGTTTCTGTTATATTTTGGCAAGGAGGGCTAAAAACTCTGGGTAACCCCATGAATTAAATTCCCTCTTTCATCAAATCTTTTAAGGACTTTACCGGAGGATGGACAAAAGGAGAGACAGCATATGAAGAGTGAAAGGAGAGACAGCATGTGAAGAGCGAAAGGAGAGACAGTGTGTGAAGAGAGAAAGGAGAGACAGTGTGTGAAGAGAGAAAGGAGAGACAGTGTGTGAAGAGTGAAAGGAGAGACAGCGTGTTAAGAGCGAAAGGAGAGACAGCATATGAAGAGTGAAGAGTGAAAGGAGAGACAGGGTGTGAAGAGTGAAAGGAGAGACAGCGTGTGAAGAGTGAAAGGAGAGACAGCGTGTGAAGAGCGAAAGGAGAGACAGCATATGAAGAGTGAAAGGAGAGACAGTGTGTGAAGAGTGAAAGGAGAGACAGAGTGTGAAGAGTGAAAGGAGAGAAAGAGTGTGAAGAGTGAAAGGAGAGACAGCGTGTGAAGAGCGAAAGGAGAGACAGCGTGTGAAGAGTGAAAGGAGAGACAGCGTGTGAAGAGCGAAAGGAGAGACAGCATATGAAGAGTGAAGAGTTAAAGGAGAGACAGCATGTGAAGAGCGAAAGGAGAGACAGCATATGAAGAGTGAAAGGAGAGACAGCATATGAAGAGTGAAAGGAGAGACAGCGTGTGAAGAGCGAAAGGAGAGACAGCATATGAAGAGTGAAGAGTTAAAGGAGAGACAGCATGTGAAGAGCGAAAGGAGAGACAGCATATGAAGAGTGAAAGGAGAGACAGCATATGAAGAGTGAAAGGAGAGACAGCATGTAAAGAGTGAAAGGAGAGACAGCGTGTGAAGAGTGAAAGGAAAGACAGCGTGTGAAGAGCGAAAGGAGAGACAGCATATGAAGAGTGAAAGGAGAGACAGTGTGTGAAGAGTGAAAGGAGAGACAGTGTGTGAAGAGTGAAAGGAGAGACAGCATATGAAGAGTGAAGAGTGAAAGGAGAGACAGCATGTGAAGAGCGAAAGGAGAGACAGCGTGTGAAGAGTGAAAGGAGAGACAGCATATGAAGAGTGAAGAGTGAAAGGAGAGACAGCATGTGAAGAGCGAAAGGAGAGACAGCATATGAAGAGTGAAAGGAGAGACAGCATATGAAGAGTGAAAGGAGAGACAGTGTGTGAAGAGTGAAAGGACAGACAGCATGTGAAGAGTGAAAGGAGAGACAGAGTGTGAAGAGTGAAAGGAGAGACAGAGTGTGAAGAGTGAAAGTAGAGACAGCGTGTGAAGAGTGAAAGGAGAGACAATGTGAGAAGAGTGAAAGGAGAGACATCATGTGAAGAGTGAAAGGAGAGACAGCATGTGAAGAGTGAAAGTAGAGACAGCGTGTGAAGAGTGAAAGGAGAGACAATGTGAGAAGAGTGAAAGGAGAGACATCATGTGAAGAGTGAAAGGAGAGACAGCATGTGAAGAGTGAAAGGAGAGACAGAGTGTGAAGAGTGAAAGGAGAGACAGCGTGTGAAGAGTGAAAGGAGAGACAGCGTGTGAAGAGTGACAGTAGAGACAGCGTGTGAAGAGTGAAAGGAGAGACAATGTGAGAAGAGTGAAAGGAGAGACAGCATATGAAGAGTGAAAGGAGAGACAGTGTGTAAAGAGTGAAAGGAGAGACAGAGTGTGAAGAGTGAAAGGAGAGACAGAGTGTGAAGAGTGAAAGGAGAGACAGAGTGTGAAGAGTGAAAGTAGAGACAGCGTGTGAAGAGTGAAAGGAGAGACAATGTGAGAAGAGTGAAAGGAGAGACATCATGTGAAGAGTGAAAGGAGAGACAGCATGTGAAGAGTGAAAGGAGAGACAGCGTGTGAAGAGTGAAAGGAGAGACAGCGTGTGAAGAGTGAAAGGAGAGACAGCATGTGAAGAGAGAAAGGAGAGACAGAGTGTGAAGAGTGAAAGGAGAGACAGGGTGTGAAGAGTGAAAGGAGAGACAGGGTGTGAAGAGTGAAAGGAGAGACAACATGTGAAGAGTGAAAGGAGAGACAATGTGAGAAGAGTGAAAGAAGAGACATCATGTGAAGAGTGAAAGGAGAGACAGTGTGTGAAGAGTGAAAGGAGAGACAGTGTGTGAAGAGTGAAAGGAGAGACAGCATGTGAAGAGTGAAAGGAGAGACAGTGTGTGAAGAGAGAAAGGAGAGAGCATGAGAAGAGTGAAAGGAGAGACAGCATGTGAAGAGTGAAAGGAGAGACAGGGTGTGAAGAGTGAAAGGAGAGACAACATGTGAAGAGTGAAAGGAGAGACAGGGTGTGAAGAGTGAAAGGAGAGACAACATGTGAAGAGTGAAAGGAGAGACAATGTGAGAAGAGTGAAAGGAGAGACAGTGTGTGAAGAGTGAAAGGAGAGATAGTGTGTGAAGAGTGAAAGGACAGACAGCATGTGAAGAGTGAAAGGACAGACAGCATGTGAAGAGTGAAAGGACAGACAGCATGTGAAGAGTGAAAGGAGAGACAGTGTGTGAAGAGTGAAAGGAGAGACAGGGTGTGAAGAGTGAAAGGAGAGACAGGGTGTGAAGAGTGAAAGGAGAGACAACATGTGAAGAGTGAAAGGAGAGACAATGTGAGAAGAGTGAAAGGAGAGACATCATGTGAAGAGTGAAAGGAGAGACAGTGTGAGAAGAGTGAAACGAGAGACAGCGTGTGAAGAGTGAAAGGAGAGACAGCATGTAAAGAGTGAAAGGAGAGACAGCATATGAAGAGTGAAAGGAGAGACAGTGTGAGAAGAGTGAAACGAGAGACAGCGTGTGAAGAGTGAAAGGAGAGACAGAGTGTGAAGAGGGAAAGGAGAGACAGCATGTAAAGAGTGAAAGGAGAGACAGCATGTGAAGAGTGAAAGGAGAGACAGGGTGTGAAGAGTGAAAGGAGAGACAACATGTGAAGAGTGAAAGGAGAGACAATGTGAGAAGAGTGAAAGGAGAGACATCATGTGAAGAGTGAAAGGAGAGACAGTGTGAGAAGAGTGAAACGAGAGACAGCGTGTGAAGAGTGAAAGGAGAGACAGCGTGTGAAGAGTGAAAGGAGAGACAGCATGTGAGGAGTGAAAGGAGAGACAGCATGTGAAGAGTGAAAGGAGAGACAGCTTGTGAAGAGTGAAAGGAGAGACAGCGTGTGAAGAGCGAAAGGAGAGACAGCATATGAGGAGTGAAAGGAGAGACAGCGTGTGAAGAGTGAAAGGAGAGACAGCTTGTGAAGAGTGAAAGGAGAGACAGTGTGAGAAGAGTGAAACGAGACAGCGTGTGAAGAGTGAAAGGAGAGACAGCATGTGAAGAGTGAAAGGAGAGACAGCATGTGAAGAGAGAAAGGAGAGACAGTGTGAGAAGAGTGAAACGAGAGACAGCGTGTGAAGAGTGAAAGGAGAGACAGCATGTGAGGAGTGAAAGGAGAGACAGCATGTGAAGAGTGAAAGGAGAGACAGCTTGTGAAGAGTGAAAGGAGAGACAGTGTGAGAAGAGTGAAACGAGAGACAGCGTGTGAAGAGTGAAAGGAGAGACAGCATGTGAAGAGTGAAAGGAGAGACAGCATGTGAAGAGAGAAAGGAGAGACAGTGTGAGAAGAGTGAAACGAGAGACAGCGTGTGAAGAGTGAAAGGAGAGACAGCATGTGAGGAGTGAAAGGAGAGACAGCATGTGAAGAGTGAAAGGAGAGACAGCTTGTGAAGAGTGAAAGGAGAGACAGTGTGAGAAGAGTGAAACGAGAGACAGCGTGTGAAGAGTGAAAGGAGAGACAGCATGTGAAGAGTGAAAGGAGAGACAGCATGTGAAGAGAGAAAGGAGAGACAGTGTGAGAAGAGTGAAACGAGAGACAGCGTGTGAAGAGTGAAAGGAGAGACAGCATGTGAGGAGTGAAAGGAGAGACAGCTTGTGAAGAGTGAAAGGAGAGACAGTGTGAGAAGAGTGAAACGAGAGACAGCGTGTGAAGAGTGAAAGGAGAGACAGCATGTGAGGAGTGAAAGGAGAGACAGCATGTGAAGAGTGAAAGGAGAGACAGCTTGTGAAGAGTGAAAGGAGAGACAGTGTGAGAAGAGTGAAACGAGAGACAGCGTGTGAAGAGTGAAAGGAGAGACAGCATGTGAAGAGTGAAAGGAGAGACAGAGTGTGAAGAGCGAAGGAGAGACAGCGTGTGAAGAGAGAAAGGAGAGACAGTGTGAGAAGAGTGAAACGAGAGACAGCGTGTGAAGAGTGAAAGGAGAGACAGCATGTGAGGAGTGAAAGGAGAGACAGCTTGTGAAGAGTGAAAGGAGAGACAGTGTGAGAAGAGTGAAACGAGAGACAGCGTGTGAAGAGTGAAAGGAGAGACAGCGTGTGAAGAGCCCAAGGAGAGACAGCGTGTGAAGAGTAAAAGGAGAGACAGCATGTGAGGCATGAAAGGAGAGACCGCGTGTGAAGAGCCCAAGGAGAGACAGCATGTGAGGAGTGAAAGGAGACACAGCATGTAAAAGGCAAAAGGAGAGACCGAGTGTGAAGAGCGGAAGGAGAGACACCATGTGAAGAGTGAAAGGAGAGACAGCGTGTGAAGAGTGAAAGGAGAGACAGTGTGTGAAGAGCGAAATGAGAGACAGCATGTGAGGAGTGAAAGGAGAGACAGTGTGAGAAGAGTGAAAGGAGAGATAGTGTGTGAAGAGTGAAAGGAGAGACAGCGTGTGAAGAGTGAAAGGAGAGACAGTGTGTGAAGAGTGAAAGAAAAGACACCATGTGAAGAGTGAAAGGAGAGACAGCATGTGAGGCGTGAAAGGAGAGACAGCGTGTGAAGAGTGAAAGGAGAGACAGCGTGTGAAGAGTGAAAGGAGAGACAGCGTGTGAAGAGCGAAATGAGAGACCGCATGTGAGGAGTGAAAGGAGAGACAGCATGTGAGGAGTGAAAGGAGAAACAGTGTGAGAAGAGTGAAAGGAGAGACAGTGTGTGAAGAGTGAAAGGAGAGACAGCGTGTGAAGAGTGAAAGGAGAGACAGTGTGTGAAGAGTGAAAGAAAAGACAGTGTGTGAAGAGTGAAAGGAGAGACAGGGTGTGTGAAGTGAAAGGAGAGACAGCATGTGAAGAGTGAAAGGAGAGACAGCGTGTGAGGAGTGAAAGGAGAGACAGCATGTATAGAGTGAAAGGAGAGACAGTGTGTGAAGAGTGAAAGGAGACACAGCATGTGAAGAGTGAAAGGAGAGAGTGTGTGAAGAGTGAAAGGAGAGAGTGTGTGAAGAGTGAAAGGAGAGACAGCGTATGAAGAGCCCAAGGAGAGACAGCATGTGAAGAGTGAAAGGAGAGGCAGCGTGTGAAGAGTAAAAGGAGAGACAGCGTGTGAAGAGAGAAAGGAGAGGCAGCATGTGAAAAGCGAAAGGAGAGACAGAGTGTGAAGAGCGGAAGGAGAGACACCATGTGAAGAGAAAAAGGAGAGGCAGAGTGTGAAGAATGAAAGGAGAGACAGCATGTGAAGAGTGAAAGGAGAGACAGCGTGTGAAGAGTGAAAGGAGAGACAGCGTGTGAAGAGCAAAATGAGAGACAGCATGTGAGGAGTGAAAGGAGAGACAGCGTGTGAAGAGTGAAAGGAGAGACAACATGTGAAGAGTGAAAGGCTTTAAACAGATGTTTAGTAAATCCCAGCCAGTCCTTATTTTCTGCTTTAGAAGAAGATAAATGTCCAGCCTTGGTGACGCAGTAGTCAACTGCTGATTATCCAAAGACTGCAGGGAAGAGAGCACATTGAAATTAAGAATGTTCTGAAGTTTTGGTGTCCTAGCCACTGATTCCCTACTGTTAGTAGTCAGAGCATGTGGAAGTGCTCTAAAACTTTGGAATTTGTCTAACTAGTCTGACCCTCTGTAGGACATATGTAGCTTAGGCTACTAAAACAGTGATCTAATGATGAATAGCTTGCATTATGTTTGATATAGGTTTTGTTTTCCATTTTCTAGTAATTGCTTTTTTGGCACCCAAGAGCATTAAACATAGGTAAAGAGGTTATCCTATATCACATTTCAAAAGAATAATTTCCTTAGTTACAACTATTTCTTCCCCCAACATTTCTGTCAAAGTACTGAACACAGAATTTTCAAAATATGCTTACTCATTGCATTCTCCAAAACATGTTTCCAGTTACCTCTTTCTTTAGCACCACTTCTCCAACATTTGCTAAATACTTGAGGAGAATCTATTGAAGTCACCTTGGAGTATCACAATGGCTGTGCAAACACATCCATGCAAGGATGCTAAACCTTCTGTGCCTTGTATACTTGGGAACATCGCAGCACTATACTCAGCTGGTCTGGTGTAAACTGCCTTTCCATTCTCTTTTCTTTATGTTTTTTTCTAACATCCTCTTATTAATTCTTATAACTATTATGCAATATTTTAAATGCCTTACCAATTACCTCTTTTTAACAGCATTTTATGTTCTAGACTCAACTAAAAACTCTACCTGAGCTGGTCTTTCACTTAGCACTCTTCTGTCCCTTTCTGTTTGCCTATACTCTGATATCAGTCCCTGGTGGGGAAGGCAGTCTTTAACCTGCAGTCCAAACTTCTACTTAGTTTCATTCCACTCTATTAGTTTCACAAGTTCCTAGGTAATCACTAGGCTATTGATCTGTGAGGGTCTTAAGAAGCCTAGACTTACATTCTAAACTGAGGGTGAATTTGTGGTTTCCCATCCATTCATTCAAGTTATGTGAATAAGATTTGAACCCTGCACCCTTGCTATAGGAATATCAGCATTAACCTGCTTCACTCATGTCTTCCAGATGTCAGTGGTCTACAGAGGTACATATACTACAGTCATGAACACTTTGGAGTGTTACAAAGTAACTCCCCATGGCTGTGAAAGTGCCAAATGCTCATCAGAGGATGTGACTGACAGTTTTAGACCCCCTCCCTGCGGGTGACATACACTGCCCCTGTAATGTACACTGTATCCAGCACCACAACACACTCAACTAGTATAGGACCCCAGAGTGTATGCATGTGCAGCCCACAGGTAGGCTTGGACCTACAACATGACATCCTTCAAGAGATGAATGCATTCCCCTACTATTAGCCAGGTATGTCTCCCTATGTGGGTATGTGTGGAGACTATCCTAATCTCCAATGTAAAAGAAATAGCACAATCCGGACATGAAAAATTCTAGTACAAATGTAGGAAGGGGATGCCCAAAAGTGTTACAAATTCCATACAATAAACCTCTCCCACAATGATCTCTGAAAGAGATAAGACAGGTGTGTCTGTTGCGAAACAAAGTGAATCCATAGTACACATGCATAATTACTCAGTGTCACTCTAGGCTTTCAACCATGACCTACCAACTATCACTGCATATACACACACACTTCATCTACATCTACAGGTAACTGTAAAGGTATATGGACATACTACTCTAACAGTAATGCCATGGAAGAATGTAGAACATGAGGCTACTCCGTCTATGCCTCTTAGCCATGTAGGTTTCTCCCTCCTAAATACACCCTACAATCCCTCTCTGATAGCTACTGTAACAGTACTCTCAGCAGGCAAACAAGTACTGCTTACAGGATTTGACAGATGTAACGTTCCCTTACAGGATATTACAGCACATACTGTAGCAAATGTGAAGTACTTCTTAGCAAACACGCTCAGTGGATACACACACACACACACACACACACACACACACACACACACACACACACACACACACACACACACACACACTGCCCAGTCTATACTTTGGCCTATGTTACCTGCTTAGTATAAAATGAAACTAACATCACTGTTTTTAGTAAACTTCCATGTAATGGTACATCATCTCCACTTTTTCTGCAATGGCAGTGAAATCTGTTTAGAGTCCCCCATGCAGTATGTAACATTGCTGGCATTTATACCTATTAGCCTTCCCCCTAGAGCTTCAAACTTTCATATAGTTCCTAAGCCAACATACAAGTGAAGCATAAATAGCACAGCCTAAAGTGAAAAATAAGCCAGTTCCCATTCAATTGTCTCTCTTTAAAGTTGCACAGCTTGCATTCCTTCAACTTTCTCTTGTGGTTAGCAGCTCTACAAGTCAATATTTTGCAACTTTCCATGGCACATTGAGCCCAGCAGTGGCCACAGCTGCAGCTGTTGTGTAATTCCAAGGTGCATGGCATGGTCATTTTACTAATAAGCCTAAATCAACCATGTTTTCATGTACTTCATGTTTATCTCATCACGTGATTTGCCATGATATGAGGTTTGGTCATCTTTGTGCACTCATATAACTACCATTAAAGTGCCTTGAGTATGTGTGTGCCCTAGTGGGGTGTGGGGAATACTAATGTAATATTATGATCTATACATGTGCTGAAGAGTAAAACTAGTTACATATGCAGGCAATGAGATGCTTGTACATTCTTTTCATACCATTATCCACAGCCTAAACCCATCATGCTATGCCATGTATTTTTACACTATTTAATGGTGGTATTATATCTGGTTGATATAATGCCTGAAGATGTGCGTTATGCATCAACAATATCAATACGTGTGACTGTTGACTGTGAGATGTCTACCATTTTTCTCTGGACTGTGACCTAGTGAATGTCCATGGCTTCTGTGGGCACTGAAGGTAACAGAGGTCCTGGGTGGCAGTAAGGAAAGTAAAATCTTTGTATATGTTTTGCCAGGGTGAAGCTGTTGCTACTGGTATCAGCTGCTCTAATGAGCACTGCTAGAACCTCTTTACTAACCAGAGAAGGCACCATCCTGACCTTTTTAGCCAATGAGAAGAAGAAAAAAAAGACAGAGAGAATGCTAATGAAATGCAGAGTAAAGATGCAGGGTTGGTCACTGCTTCATTAATTCTGTATAGTTAAATGGGCCATTGAATGGCATTTAATAGATGTGGTTAATATCTGTTCTTGTTTTTCAGTTCAGGAGATATTTTACCTATTTATTGAATGGATGAGCCTTCTAAACACAGCTGAACCTCTTCATGGGTGATCCAGGAGTCCTGTATTATTAAGTCTGCTGAGAGTCACACAGTAGGCAAATGAAGGTGAAGAATGAGCTTATGTACTGCGGGGAATGCAGCATCCTTCCAGATGTAGGGGTAACTATGATTACTGTCATATTGTTAATTAGGTAAGTATATCAGAGCAGCATAGAATTACCCACCCCTACATTCTGTACAGTTACCTGTGACATATTTGTGTCACAATGTTAGTACAGCATTACACAGCCTATATCTATGTGTATATATATATATATATATATATATATATATATATATATATGGGAGCCCTTCATTTGTTCGAACTTTCAAATGTTCGAAACTCATATGGCCGACAAAAGATAGCGGAGATCCTCCTACAGTGTGGGACTGGGGGATTCCCCTTTCCTGCACTGTAGTGTGATCTCGGAGTGTGTGTGTGTGTGTTTGTATATATATGTATATATATATATATATATATATATTTATATATATATATATATATATATATATATATATATATATATATATATAAAAAAATAAACATTTGAAAGTTCGAACAAATGAAGGGCTCCCATATATATATATATATATATATATATATATATATATATATATATATATATATATATATATATAAACACTTTACAATCTCAAAGTACCGAACTGTCGAATTTCAGTATCTCGAGACTATAAAGTCGAACTTTTCAAATAACAAAAGTGCATACTTATGAATTTGAATATCTCAAATTTGCGGTTATGGCTTTACGCTAAGTAGTGTCCAGGAGTGTGTTGTGATGGTGCAGGGTGCCGTCTGTGGATTTAACTGTTATGTCAGGTAAGTGAGTGTTTTGTAAGGGTTTTGGGTGGTAGTTAGAGTGTGTATGAGTGTGCTAATATGTTTGATGTGTGTGTGAGGGACTGGAGAATGTGCGTGTGTGAGTTTGCTTTTGTTTATTGTTTGTGCGATCTCTGAGTTAGTATATAAAAGTAGGGGGTCTGGGGGGTGCAGGCCCCCCTGCTTATTTGTTTTGTAGTTGTGTTTGTGTGTGGTTTTGTTTGTTTTTGTTGTTATGAGGGTGTTGTGGTGTGTGTGTGGTTTTGTGTATGTTGTTTTTTCGGTGTTTTGTGGTTCGTGGTTTTGGGCTCGGTGTTGTGGTGTTTCAGTGTTTTGTGGATTCAATTTCATGGTCTCGATATACTGAAATTTGACATTTCAGTATTTTGAGATTATGAAGTGAATTATATATATATATATATATATATAGATATATATATATATATATATATATATATATAGTTCCACTTCGCAATGTCAAACTACTGACAACTCGAACTTCATATGGTCGAGACCATATGATCAAGTTTTCAGTAACTCAAAATTACGAAGTGTATTAAAAAAAAAAAAAACCCAAATACATAATTTCTGCTGCACACCCCCCCCCCCAACTTAAATATACCAACTCTGACATCGCTACAGTGGGGAAAAGAGAAATCTCCTGTTCCGCGCTGTAGGCAGAAGCACAGAACGGGAGATCTCCCATTTCCTCGCTATAGTGTGATCACGGAGATGGTATATTTAAGTAGGGAGGGTGCAGGGGGGGCCTTGCCCCCCCCCCTGCAGAAATGATGTGTTTGTTTATTTTTTTTTATTTCACTTCCTAATTTTGAGTTACTGAAAACTTGATCATATGGTCTCGACCATATGGAGTTTGAGTTTTCAGTAATTCGAGATTCTGAAGTGAAACTATATATATATATATATATATATATAGAGAGAGAGAGAGAGAGAGATAGGTGTGTGTGTGTGTGTGTGTGTGTGTGTGTGTGTGTGTGTGTGTGTGTGTGTGTGTGTGTGTGTGCATGTGAGTGCGTGTGCGTGCACGTGTGTGTGTGTGTGTGTGTGTGTGTGTGTGTGTGTGTGTGTGTGTGTGTGTGTGTGTGTGTGTGTGTGTGTGTATATATGCATGTATGTATGTATTTATATAAAATTTATTTTGGCAGAAAGTTGTGGGTTCAATTTCCACACCTGGTGTATGAATTGTTGACACTACAGTTCAGCATAAGGGGGCTGCTGCACTATGTGATGTTAAACCACAGTCCCAACTGTTTTTGGGGAAGGGTTGACATAACGGTTAAGGTCTTTACCTCACAGATACAAGGTGCAGAGTTTGATTCTGACATCTGGTCATTGATTAGGCTTGAAATAGTCTACAAACTAATAACCTAGTATTTACCCATGAAACCCTGCACACCCTACATATTAAGCTGGTACTCAGAATTATGCACTCTGTACACTGGCACAGCCCAGAAGTTTGTATGGGGGACTGCATTTCATCATCTGGACTGTGCATTTCCACACTGTATGCTTATGCTGATGCCACCTCTACCTGGCATACCACTGGCATTTATGTTATATCCCTGGTCTATCCTCTTTATGTAGCAAATAAATAGTAACATTGTCCAAGTACACATAGCAGGTCTTTGACCTAGCCTAATACCACATGCCCACAAGGGCACAATCATATGCACCCTCCATAGGCTATTATGTCTAACATCACCAGCCTGCTGGTGTAGCCCCAACTCCTCCCAAACCCTTGGACAGGGGTACACTACCACGGCACACCTGTACTCATATCATCCAATAAAGGTATTTGCATTTCTACAGTTAGTCAGCAGTATAGAGCCTGGAATAGCAGCATGCATATTATCAGATGACATATGGGTTTGTACCTAACCGCTTGAGTTTTTCAACAATGCCTGAGTGGGGTATCATGTTAAAATGCCTTGGTGAGGTAAAGGTAGGCAGTGTGAACCATTGCTTTGGTAACCTTTTCAAAGAAATCCACCAGGCTGAGTAGGCATGACCTGGCCATGATGAAACCAAACTGGGCTGAGTCCAGTGTCTGGAGGATTACTATATCATTATTGATCATTTTCATGATAATTTTTTCCATGGCTTTTTACATAAGACTAGTGAGACTTATGGGTCTGTAGTTTCCAGGGTCTGTAGATGGCCTACCTTTGTACAGTAGGATGATTGTTGCTGTTCTCCATGCATGAGGCACAAAGTCTGTTTTGGGGCTACAGTTAAATAGCAATTCCGGACAGCCTGATAGATCATGTTTCATGCTATTGAAAAGGCTTCCTGGGATATTGTCTGAGCCCATTAATGCAGTTTTCTTGGCCTTAGAGAGAGTATTAAAGATGTGTTCCCTAATAAGCCTGACTAGCTTAGTCTGCAAGGCTATGGAGAGGATCATCATGGAGCTCATAAATAAAGGCATTGGGGACCTACAGACACTAGATCCTACCCAGTTCGGCTTTGTCAAGGGCAGATCCTGCCTTTTGAACTTGGTTGACTTCTTCGAAACAGTCATCAAAGCCATAGATGAAGGGAAGGTAGTCCACACAGCCTATCTGGACCTTGCAAAGGCATTTGACACAATACCCCACTTGGGCATCATAGATAAGCTATCCAGCCTGAATATAAACCCCAATGTCACAAGATGGGTCACAAACTGGCTCAAAGACAGAACCCACAGAGTGAGAGTTGCTGGAGCCATGTCAGACTCGAAACCGGTCACAAGTGGTGTCCCACAGGGTTCTGTCCTGGGACCACTCTTGTTCGGTATATACTTTTCCGAGGTACAGGCAAACGTGGGAGGACTATGGCTCACCAAGTTCGCAGACGACTGCAAACTGGGCACCATAATCAACTCTCCAGCTGACACAAACATCCTTCAAAAAGGTCTCACAGAGACAGATAACTGGTGCCAGAGCCATGGTTTAAAGCTAAATGCCAAAAAATGTATAGTCATACCCTTTGGAAAAAACAATGTGCCCACAAATTACCACATAGGCGGAAACCCATTAAGTACAGAGAAAGTTATTAGGGACCTGGGGACCCAAGTTGATAGCAATCTCTCCTTTGAAAACCACATTGCCAAAGTGGTTAGAAAGACCTTCTACATAGCCCATCTCATCACAAAGGGTTTCACATCTAGATCAAGAGAGGTAATCGTGCCCCTTTATTCATCCCTCATCAGGCCAATCATAGAATACAATGCCCCTTTTGGGATGTACCTTACCCGACACCTGCAGCAATTAGAAAGACCCCAAAAGTATCTTACCAAGAGGATCAAGGGTCTCAAACAGATGCCATATGCTGCTCGGTTAAAAAAAACTCCAGCTCTACTCAGTTGCATACCGCCTACTTCGAGGCGATCTATGCCTGACATACAAAGCTATGTCAAATCCAGAATTAATGGACATGCTCCACCTCAGTAAATCTAAATCCCTTAGAGCCGCACGCTCGAGGGACTTGAACCTCAGCACAGAAATAAATAGAACTTGCTGGAGGGACAGGTTCATAACCCAGAGGCTCCCTTCACTCTGGAATAGAATTCCAGTTCATATGAGGCAGAGCACCTCACTGAATCTCTTCAAGAAGAATCTCGATAGGTGGATGGGGGATCATAGGTTTGTCCCAGGGATTACTCCCGTGTCACTATTAGACAGAGGCACAGTAAACTAAACCTTAAAAAGGGCACAGTATACTCAAATCAAGGGGTGGCATAAGCCATACAGAATCGGGCTAGGCTTATAATTGCCCCAGGGCAAATAGCCTAGTATGAACCTATGAACCTATGATAGCAGGGGGAGTTATATTTGATGGTATTTCCAGAGGGAAGGTTGAGGGGGAGAGAGGGGTAAAGTTGGAGCTAAATTTGTAAGCCAGTAGGTTTGCTATATTTTCTGGCTCAGTATAGGTAGCTCCATTTACAATGAGCTCTGCACACAATTGTGTGTTGCCTTTGAGGCTGCAGACATAGCTAAAGAATGCCTGGTGGTTGTCATTGAACTGGGAGGCCAAATTTACCTCAGATTTGGCTTTGGTAGACTTTATTTGTCCTCTAGGTTGTTTGTTTAGTTTGATGAGAGTGCTTTTTTTCTGTTGAGTGCTGCACCTCCTAATTTTTGCCATGATTGTCTTCCTTCTCTTATACAACCTCTTGATATTGTGATTCCACCAAGGTGGCTTGTTTCTTGAGCTAGTTCTGTACTTTTCCCTGGTGGGTACAGCTGCCTTTATTCAGCTATTAACATGCTTGTATAGGGCTTCTGTGAACAGTTCTGCATAGGCAACACTGTTGTCTGGGTTTATGGGGGCTTGAAATTTTTCCAGGTTATCAATAGGAAGTTACCCTTAGAGTAGTTCCTGAATATTCCATGGTTAGCTGGGGGTCCATGTGTTATTTTACTTCAAAGGATTCCATTTTGTGGTCTGATCTTACCAGGGAAGATATTACACTAGGGGGTGAGAACCAGATCCAGTATGGTTGCACCCCTGGTTGGTATAGTGACAATCTGGTCCAGGGAGTTTGTGTTTACAAAAGCCAGAAATCTCTGTGACTGTATGTTTGATGCCATATAGGATTCCCATTTAATAGTAAGGTAATTAAAATTGCCCATGAATATGGTATTGGATTGGATGGCAAGTATTTCCAATAAGTTTGAATACATGGTATGGGATTCCTGGGGTATAGAGGAGGACCTATAGCTTACAAGGAAGTGGTATTGGATTTTGTCTATGGTGATTTGAACATGGAGTAGCTCAAGTGCATTGTCCTGTTTGACCAGCCTTGAAATATATTTATCTTTGATGTAAATAGAGACACCTCCACCTTTAGTCCCTGACTGTGAAGTAGCTGGCCTAAATTTGTGGAAGGTATGATAACCTTGCACTGTCAGTGTGCTCTTCCTGGCTTTAAAACAAGTCTCAGTGACTGCACAGATATCAGCATTCTCTAGGGTGAAGAGTAACTCGAAATTACAAAGTGTAATAAAAGAAAAAAACTTTTTTGTTTAGACTCCTAGCATTGAAGTAGTAATACCTTTAGATTCTCTTGATTTTGATTTGAAGTATCAAAAGTACTTTTAGTTTGGCATTGCCTAAACAAGGCATTATGGGAAAAGACAATCCTGGGGATTTAATAAACTCTGTGCAGGCATACTATAATGCCTACAAAGAAGGGATCTGTGTACAAGGCCACGGATCCCCATCAGCAGCGCAGCATGCATATTAATGCCGGAAAACTGCCGACGGACAGCTGAGGAATAGGGTAATTGAATCAGTGCAGGGAGGATGTAATGGCCAACCTTGGCTGTAGATGCCTGTGGGGCCCCGTGCAATGCCCCTTGTCACTGTATGAATGATGTGGTGTATTATGTGACTGTCGTGATGTTCTATATTTTATTCTAATTTTTTTTTTTTTTTTTTTTTTTTGCAGCATGTCTGTCTGGCGTGGCATGGAGTGCAGCAATGCCATTCTGTGGTCACATCTAGTCAGCTGACACCTGCCAGACATCTAAATTATCATTCAAGTTTTTTTTTTTTTTTTTTTTAGTGCATGTTTGCACTGTGCGGCGTGGAGCATAACAGAGCCGAGTGGAGCTGATACATGCTTAGCTGACACCTGCCAGACATCTAAAAATAGAAATCGGATGTATTTATTTATTTATAAGTATATTTTCACATGTGTGCATGTGTTTGCTTGATGCGGCATGCCACACAGCAGTGCTAACAGGTAGCTCAGTTGTATAGCAGTTGTTCCAATACCCAAGTAGCTACATGGGGAGAGTTATGGCTATATGAGTAGTAGGTCCTGTGTTCAAATCCAGAGCTGGCAGAGCTTTTATGTAATTTTATGTATATATTTTTTAAATACAATAACAAATGTATAAAGTATAGCAGTGCTGCATGGAGCTGCGCTTTGCCAAGCTCTGCTAACTCAAGTAATGGTTGAAATGTTTGCTTGGTGTTCAGCTGGTTTGTGCACTGCTAAGCAATGTGGCAGTTTTTTAATATGACTCAATGATGTGAAAGGGCAAGAAAACAGCCTATATAAAGCCCAATAGGCAGGAATTCTGCAGACTTCTTTGGAGTTCATTCTACTGCTGATATTCCAGGTGGTGTTGAAGAAGGTGTGTACTTCTGGGTACAGCAAACCAAGGTCATAGTCGGGCTCATTGTATAAAACCATGAACTTCAGCTGATGCAGGGCTGGTACCAGGGCTTGGAGTGCAAGCCAGAGGCCTGGGAATGTTTGGCCAGGATGCTCACCAGTGTCACTGGTATTCCCTGCACAGATGAGTAGTGCCACTACCACTACAGCGACCTGAAGAGGAGACACAGGGGAACCCTGGACACCTAGGTCCAGGGTACTTGGGACAGGAATGTCCCACCACTGTTTAAATATATCTTACTCTGTCTTACCAAATTGCTAGCTGAATGTCTGCAAAACTGGTATGCATAATGGTGTGCCTCTATCCCAACAGCTGCAAATGGAAGGGCTCACAATGTGGAGTCCATGTTGGGTGCCTGGCCAGGTTGCGCCATGAGTGTGGTATGTATGGATTTATTATGATAACTGTAGTGGAATTAGCAACAAAGAGCAAAGCATTTACTGCAATAAAGTATACACAAAACAACTGTAGTGCAATTAATGGGCACATAGAGCTGTAGTGCAATAAATGAAGAATAAGAACTGTATTTCAATAAAGCAATAACAACACCAATAACAGTAAGCAAAATGAAATGGTATTCAGCAGGACTGTATTGTCAAAACCATTGCAGTAGAGCTGTGTGCATTGGTTGTCTATGGTAAGGTTGCTGCAGTCAAGTGTGACACTATAATAGCTGTAGCCTGCAAATCTAATGGTCTGCAAACAGTATTGCTTAACTCATAATACTGTCCAAGGCTGTCTCCAGGCCAATATCAGTCACATAATGCTCTCTCTTCCTCAGATATCAGGTAATAAAGGTATATGGGTTAGGCAGCCCAGTCCATGGGCAGATACTGTGTGTGGACTTCACAGATATTGCAAACCAATAACAATAAAATGTGCTCACTAGCATTGTTGATTCTGAAATAAAGCTTACTTAATATATGTAGTATGGTTGTATTCTATGCATGTCTGTTCTACTGTCACTGCAGTCTAGTATAACACTGTTATAGTACTACAATGCCAGAGGCATGTCCTGTAACCTGTATTGCTCAATTCATAGTATAGTTCCAGGTGATCTCTAGTTAAGTATCAGTCACTCAATAGTCAGCAGTTTCTCAGTAGCTCAGTCTACTAAATGCTTTGTATGCAGTACATTTTGCCACACACAGTCCTGGGTTTAAATCCAGTGGTAAGTAGAAGTAAATTTTCAGTATCACTCACATAATGCTCACATTTTCACCCTCACCAGGAACACAACAAATATACAGCTGATGTAGCCCATATTATGAGTGGATATTGTGTTTAGATATCATCGGATGTTAACATCAATACCAATAATGTGTTCATCAGAATTGTTGATTCTTAAATAAATCAGTGTATCAGTGTAATCCCAGTATGGCTGTATCCCATGCATTTGTTTACTAAGTTGCTGCAGTAAATTGTTACATTTGTTTAGATGTTTCCTGCAGTCACAACTACTGAGTTTTACTCCCATGCCTTCCAAATAAGGCATGACGCCTCTCAAGTGTCATGACTTCCTGTAATATAATGTAAAATGTGTAATCTGTCTGTCACACAATTAGCAGAAAATTATTACCTGGTATACAATGTATTACCAAATCCATTTGCAGAACACCTGCATAGTTATATAAGTCCACAAACTGTTCTGTTTAGTGGTGCACCTGCATTTGTCATTGTTTGGTCCATACTGACTGATGGTAACAGCTTGAGAGGTATGTACGTGCCACATCAGCTACAGGAGAATTGTAGTCACTGTACCCAAAACTGACACTACACACCTGTACAGTATATATTACCAAGTTTTCAGGGACATAATCTGCAATGTTGGTAATGGAATGTCTCTCTCTCTCTCTCCCCACCTCTTATCTTACTTTATTTATTACTGTTTATTATGATTTAATACTAACATATTTTGTTACACTAACTATATTTTGAAAATTTTGTTTTATTATGTTTTGCTATGATTTCATAATAACATATTTTGTTAAACTAACTAGATTTATTTATACTGTGGTTGATTATTGTTACGTTTTATTATGATGCAATATTAACACATTTGTTAAACTAACTGTGTTGTTGGCACTATGGTTTACTTCTTGCTGCCATGCTGTTACCATACTGACTGTTATGTTATTACTGTTGTGTTATGGAAACTGTACATTGATATGTATTTGGATTACTTAAAAATACGTTCCATTCTGTTAATACTAACAATGGTTTAGTTATTACTAACCATAACTTATTGCTATACCTCATCCAAGACAGCAAGTCAAGGTAGGCTGGCTCTGGCCGATTCCCCTATCTTGCCTCAACTGGCTGTGGCACCAGGTCCCAGCACATCTGGAACCCAGACCGGTAGTGCCCCATCCACTGCCCCTGCAATACCCGTGGCATCAGGTACCACTGCCTCAGGGGTTGGGGCCCGACCCCTCTCTGGAAGTGGTGGTGAAGGGAGGGCTGTTACCCATGATGAGCTACCATTCCTGGTATGCAGGATCATGTATCCACCATTAAACTGATGCCTGCTATGGACACATAGTCCAAAGTATGCTGGACAACCTGGTGGGTCAGACTCGCCCCAGAGCCCAGCTTCCAGCACTGCCACCTTCGGGGCAGTGAGGAGCAGTGCTGACAGTCCCATGGGTGGGGATGTGAATCGTGCTGCTGCCATCTGGAGGTCCATGTCTAATGTGTTCACCCCCCTCATGTGTCACATGCCTCCCCTGTCTGCTGTGTTGTCTGTCTGCAAATGCATCCTTATCTACTCCACTTACCTCCCCCATGTGTACCTATATCTCTACCCCAACATTCCACTTTCACCTTTAAAATAAAAAAGGGGGTCTCTGTCTCAAAAAAAAAAAAAAAAAATCATCTCATGCATAACTCACCTTTTCACAATTAATTTGATCCAGTTGGCATGACAATGCAGTTATGTTGTCCTCACCACTCTCTCTAGGGTGAGAGTCCAAAGTCATGTACAAATTTTGTCAGTGTGTACAGTTGTTACTATATAAGGAATGGATAGCTATGGTTCTTTCCTTCACCCTTCCTGCACATCCCTACCTGCCTGTCACTATGTTTTCCCCCTGCTTGCACCCCATTTCACCACTTTCCTATCTCCCCATTTTTCTTTTCTTTATTTTTTTTAGCGCAGTGTTGCGCAGCGAGCCGCACCATGCAGTTTTGCTCAGCTCAGCTAAATAGAGCTATACTGACTATTTGTGTTTTTAAATTTGTAATACACACTTACAAGACAAACACACGTCCTATATTTCAAACCCAAGACCACCACACCTGCAGGCCAATACCTTAACCTGCCATACCACACAACTCTTAATTATAGCAGGTGGTTTAAAGAAAACATAGTAATTGTCAGTTACACTCATTAAGCATGTTTAAGCAGAGCTGTGCATCACACTGCTCCATGCAAATGTGCTTACAATGTAATTAAATAAAAAAATACAAATGTGAGTGTACCTTGCAACCTGGTGGAATAATACACCACTAGAAAGCCAAACACATAATATTTCATGTAACTGAGCCCTGCAATAGCAGTTAACTGTGTCCTTCACCAGCAACATGTCAAATTACACCTGATAAGGCATTATTGGCAAAATACATGTTCAACTGGGACACTGCTGCACACATACAGTCATATAAAGCCATGCAGATACTGAGGGTAGTAGAAAATGTGTGTCACAGCCTGTGGGTGCAAACATATCTTGCAAATGCACCTCCTGCAGCGGTGACTCAGTAACTCAGCCTGTTAATTGCCTTGCTAGCAGTATATTTTGCCACATGCAGTCCTGGGTTTAAATCCAGTAGTGTGCACAAGTGAATATACAGTATTGTGAAGGTAGCATTTAATGACTGAGTCATGCTCTGTTTTCCCACACAATGCATTTCAAATGACATGTCTGCTTTTCACTGCTGGGGGTCACAGGCCTGTAATTAGGCACACACTTCACATATTCCTATAGCAAAACTATATGTGCATAAAGTGTTATGTCATGCAGTATTATGCATTCACACACACACTGCCAATGCAGGTACTGCAAATGAGGGACACAAATATCAGAGTGCACCACATAATTACACCAAAGTCACTGTGTAGATTATCACAGCTGCACAAATACCATACACATTGGACATCTCTGCTTGTCCCAAGGCCTGCCCTCACACACACTGCAAATTACTACCAAATGATAACACATGGCCTGGCAGTTGCCCACATGATGGACATATCCTCATATTTAAATGCCATGTTATACAAGGACACACCATGCATGTTGCCTACTACTCTGTTAGTGATACCATTGCCTGACATGCTTACCTAACACACATGCCTTTGTTGGTGTGGAAAGGGTAGCCTCACTCTGGCTCTGCTCAAAGTCTCTGCCTATGTCTATTACCTGCAGCAGCACCTGTAGCCTGTATCACACACATCTCTATGGTAAGGTTTCTGCTACAGACCTACCCTCTGTGACAATGTAGTCTCCTCAACCCAGGAATTTCCAGCACAACACATTAGAAAGAGTCCATAATTTACACAAAGGCCTTATATATTGTACAGTGGTTGTATGTGATAGTGCAAGTCAGCTGTGTTGGCTGCAATTAGCATTTCAAACCCACAGACTGGCTTAGAGGCAATCACCTGCTGATGAGAAGCATGCTTAAAAGGCTGGCTATGGGAAAACAGTCTGTATGAGACATACCTCAAACAGAGCACACCTTTCAGAAAACTACAGTATCAGCACATATCTGCAGAGGAGTACAGCACTCCATCAGGTATGTAACCTATTTTGTGTACAACAGGATGCAGATGGGTGAATAGACGCATAGGAAGAGCGATTACAGCATTAAGCCTGTGGTAGACCTATGATAATGACATGTCATTGATCTCCTGCTGTCTTACTATGATTACCACCATACCTCTCAACCTCTTATGGCAAGAAATCTGGACAAAGCCATAAATATAAGTGGGACAAAGTTCCAAAAATAGGGACAGTTTTTAACTATTGCCCTTACAAACTTAGAAAGTTGATATAACAGCAGGTTTTGCATTAGCATGAATTTTGTGATGGATATAAATGTGAAGACTGGTAGAGAAGGGGCTGCCAGCCTAGTCAAATAGAATTTGATACATAATTCTGGCATTTGTAAATATAAACGTAAAATACAGGCTTGTGTCTTAAATGTAAAGAAATGCTGTTTCAACAATGTGGCAACATTGCCATCTGCTGTAAGGATAACTAAGTCAAGCATTTCTTATCGGTCCTTTGAAATTAAAATAACTTTATGTCTATTCTTTTGAAGTTAAAATTTGGAGTCGATGAGTCTGGAGTAAGCATCCTGCCTATTGTTTTAAGGCTAAAGTTAATGATCAAAATATACATATGGAATGTCCTTTATTACTCTAAGTGTACCAAAAATGTAAATGTAGTTAATGTTTAGCCTGAGAACTCCAGGAAGGGTGAAAAAGATGACGTAATGTTTATCAGAACTGGAGTTTCAATTCAAACAGTGAGAACCAGAGATTGTTAAGCATTTTGATCGGACTATTCAACTCAGCACTGCCTTGCTCTACGCAAGTAAGTTATTTTAGAAGTATGTTTTCTTGTAGAAATAGCTAGGACTATAAAGGTTAGACTAAGTGTTTTTCTGTTATGTCAGAACTGTACTACTGATTTATTTTAAGTTTCTGTGTGATCTCTGAACTCTTGAATAGTACTGTGGTGTAGTAGTATTGTCTTGTGTTTTTAGTATTTATTATTACATATTTTTAAAACCTCTTAACTGTAGCTGGTTAATGTAAAGAGCTCTACAGTACATTGCATGCTTATAAGTGATCCTGTAATAAGCCCTTCCAAAGCCTTAAGATTGCTTATGTTGCACTACTATTGGATACTAATATTGTTCAGTAATAATTGGACACCCTTTTAAGGGCCTTTGGGTAGCTGATAATTATTAGCTGATGGTGGCAGTGATTACTACTGTATAGTCTGGGTAAAGGGGCATAGTTGGAGAATCTGTCAGCCTTTCCCAGGAGTGTCTGTGAAGTTGTATAAATACTTATCTCAAAGTGTGTGTGTCAGCTACTTGGGCATGGACACAAAGCACTGGTTGGACAGAGAGGGTACTGGAGGTTAGCTTGCCAGCTAGGCTGAGATCTGTACTTTATAGCTGTGCCAGTGGGGAGTCTTATTGGGGACCTGGAGAGCAAGGGATCAACCAGCCCCAAACTGACTGTGATCTCTGTGTGCTCTTAAGGGAAATTGTACTTTACTGTGTGTATTTGTTATCCTTTCTCCTATATGAGACGTCCCTTACTGGTGTTAGTGGTGAGGATTGAGACTCCTTGATTGCTGGGTCAGGGCACGGGTGTCAAAATAAAGTCTGAAACTCAAATGTCTGTCATTATCTTCTTACCTCAGTCTTTATTGATTTGCCACTAATTTGCCAGAAAACCACATATTTATGAAAAATGGACCAAATGAGGAAACAATCTAGACATTCTGCAAAAATCTGTACAGTTGAGAGGTCTGGACTTATCACCTGTCCTGCTTTGTGAGGGGCAGTCCCTCTTTGGCCAGTAGTCTCCTGTGAACAACACTAGACATGGCAAATGTCCAGAGATGTTATGACACACAATATTTCATAAGTTACTGTAATACTTGCATAAAACAGTTACCTAGTATCTGAAACACTTAAATGTTACATGAAATAACATAAGCAACTCAAATGATACAAGTACAAGCTTTTATAT
The DNA here is from genome assembly GCF_019279795.1 of Protopterus annectens. Lineage (NCBI taxonomy): Eukaryota > Metazoa > Chordata > Ceratodontiformes > Protopteridae > Protopterus > Protopterus annectens. The sequence continues at coordinate 1,797,485,345 of NC_056732.1, forward strand.
TGACACAAAAAAGTAAAGCTCAGTCCTATGCAGTGGCCATGGGTTTGTTTTGTCCTGCAGAATCTCACATCTCTACAAAATTGGTCCTACAATGGACATTTGAAAAGGTGGCAGCCCTATGTCTTATACGTGCACAGAACGTACAACACATTAAGGATGCATTGTGTGTTGTCAATGTGGCACACTGGTGTCGTCGGACTGCCCCTTTATAGTGGTTGTAATAGCACACTGCTAATTGTGTGGCACTTTTCCTATGATGTATTATTGGGGGGTTGCCTGTAGGGGATACACCACAGTAAACCCCAATGTTGGGTGTATGATCATACAGCAGTATCTGTCATGGCACACATAGGGATACCTGACTATTGCTACTGTCTCATGTGGATCCACACAATTAGTATGTTTGTATACTGTGGAGTATGACATGTGTGAGCAAGTAAGAGATAGTGCCAGCCATATTGCCCTTGTAGTTTCTCTGCATAGTATACTTCCACATATGTGATCCTGTAATGTATCGCCCCTTTGTTGTCTTTCAGGACTCATGTAACAGAGCTGGCATCCACCCTTTTCCGAAGCGGAAAATGTCATCATAGTGGAAGGACTGCACAAACATCATGCCATCCTACTGTCCAGGGGAAGGCACAATAGGGAACAGTGGGCTGCATTGTGGGAAGACCTTGTCCGTGATATAAGTGGCATGAGCCATCATGGCAGGACATATGAGTAAGTTTGACACCAGGCAATGGGCATGATAAATGCAGCACGATGAAGGGCAGCAGATATAACCAGGGATTGTGCCTTCACAGGTAGAGCACCTGCAGCGGAACAACCTCTCTTGGACACTGAGGAATTCCTGGCAAACCGCGGCATGCATGATAGCTCCCAGGCATCCATCAGACCCTACGTCATGGAGGTTGGTGCCACAGTTTCCACAGCCGAGGAGCGTGCAGGTAGACTTATTGTGATCACCATTGTAATGCTGTAGCAGTCAGTGTGCCAGACAGTTCATACATTTTTTCTTTTTTTTTTTTTTGTATTACATGATATTCCTCTGTATTATTTTTTGCTACTTTGACATTTATTATTGTGAATTTTTCTATGATTTTATTAAGTACATGTGGAGCTTTTCTGCCCGGTCCTCCACTGAAGAAGGACCTGTGTCCAGTCAGACTTCCTGGTAAACAAATGTAAAATAAAAAAAATTTACGTGGGTGTCAGGTTCATAGGTTCATAGGTTGGTACTAGGCTATTGGCCCTAGGGCCTATACAAGCCTAGCCATAACAATTCCCTGGCTATTTCTTCCCAAAGCATTTACTTCCCTGGACCCCTATCTAGCAGCGTGACTGACGTGATCCCCAGGGAGAATTTCCTATCTCCCATCCAATTGTCAAGGTTCCCTTTGAAGAGCACCAAGGAGGTGGTCTGCTTGACATACATGGGCAGTCTATTCCAGAGTATGGGGAGTCTCTGGGTCAGGAATCTATCCCTCCAGCATGTTTTGTTCATTGTGATGACAAGGTTTAGATCCCTGGAGTGTGTGGCTCTGAGGGATTTGGATTTCTTTAACTGGAGCATGTCCAACAACTCAGGGTTTGACATGGCCTTGAATGTTAAGCAGAGATTGCCTCTGAGTAGATGATAAGCCACAGAGTATAGCTGGAGTTTTTTTTAGATGGTCAGTATAGGGCATTTGCTTTAGGCCTGTGATTTTTTTAGTGAGGTATTTCTGCGGCCTTTCCAGCTCTTGCAGATGTCATGTGAGGTGCATACCAAACAGGGGGTTGTACTCTATAATGGGTCTAATGAGAGATGAGTACTGTGGGACAATGACCTCCATTTTTCTGGATGAAAAGCCATTAGTGATGAAGTGTGCCACATAGAAGGATTTTCTGACTGTTGTGGCAATGTGGTTATCGAAGGTGAGACCACTGTCCACCTGTGTCCTTAAGTCTCTCATCACACAGTTGGTGTTTAGTGTATTGCCACCTATTTGGTAATTCATGGGTACATGTTTTTTCCCAAAGGGGATAACTATACATTTCTTGGCATTAAGCTTGATCCCATGGCTCTGGCACCAAGCATCTGTTTCTGTAAGGCCCTTTTGTAAAATATCCACATAATTTGGGGATTCAGTAATGGCTCCCAGTTTGCAGTCATCTGCAAACTTTGTTAGCCAGAGTCCCTTAGTGTTGGCCTGTACTTCAGAGAAGTAGATGCCAAACTAGAGCAGTCCCAGGACTGAACCCTGAGGTACTCTACTTGTTACTTGTCTGGAGCTGGATTTGGAGTCGGCTACTTTTACAGTCTGGGCTCTGTCAATAAGCCAGTTGGCAACCCATCGAAAGACGTAGGGATTTATACCCAGCTTAGTAAATTTATCTATGATTCCAGAGTGGGGAATGATGTCAAAGGCCTTGGCAAGGTCCAGATAGGCTGTGTGGACTGCTTTACCCTCATCCACAGCTCTGGAGACTGATTCAAAGAAGTCAATCAGATTCAGGAGACAAGATCAGCCTTTCACGAACCCAAACTGGTTGGGGTATAGTGTTTGAAGGTTGACAATGTCTTTGTTTATAAGTTACATGATAATGCGTTCCATGCCTTTGTAGATCAGGCTCGTCAGACTGAGGGGACGGTAGTTCCCAGGATCCAAGGTGGATTCCTCCCTTGTGGAGTGGGATAACTGTAGGTGTGCACCACTCAGTGGGCATGAAGCCTGAGGTGAGGCTATGATTAAACATGACACTTAGGTGAGGTGCCAGTTCATTTTGTAGTTCATGTAGTACACAGCCCGGGATGTCATCTGGTCCCATGGATGCTATATTCGTAGCTTTGGAGAGTGCAGTTTCCACCTGTGAGGCCGTGATTACCAGAATTTGGCAATCTTTTGGTATTAAGATGGGCCCTTTATGGGGTGAGAGGGGGGTGACGTTTGCACTAAATCAATCTGCCAGGATATTGGCAATATCCCTGGGATCAGTATATTTAATGCCATTCTGTTGTAGCTCAGAGCATATCTGAGGATTGCCATTTATATTCTTGACATAACTATAGAATGCCTTGTGGTTGTCTTTGGAATTTATGCCAATTTTATTTTTGTAACTAGCTTTGGAGGATTTTATGAGGGATCTCAGCTTCTTACTGAAGCTGGTAAGGGAGTTTTTTGCATCCTGGGATGTTCCTCTTTTCTGCAACAGTTTCTTTCTTCTGTTGTATAGTTTGTTTATGGCAGGGGACCACCAGATTGGCTTCCTTTTTTTTGGAGGAGAGCTTCTTGGTTCTATTTGGGATGGCACGATTCATGCATGAGTGGATGTGCTCGTACAGTGTCTTAGTGCAGGATTCAGCAGTTGAACTTTCAGCTCCCGTCTGCATGGGTGTCATGAAGTTTGTCACTTCCGACTTGAGTAGCATGAAATTGGCTTTGGAAAAGTTTTTTACGGAGGTTTCCTTACTGGGGGGTGGGGGGGATGTGGATGTCAAGGGTGATTTGCTTATGGTCAGACCTAATCAATGAGGTGGTGACCACTGGTGTGGAGCATCTATCTCCCATGTTGGTAATGACCAGGTCTAGGATATTGGAACCCCTGGTGGGACAATGGATTAGTTGATCCAGGGCGTTGGAATTTATGAATTCCAAGAACCGTTGGGAAAAGGTGTTGGTACCTGAGTAGTTTTCCCAGTTAATGGCAGGGTAGTTGAAATCACCCAGTATTAGGGTGTCTGGTTGTATCTTAATATTGTCCAGTATGCTTAGAAAGGTGTAGTGAGAATCTTGGGGAATGGTGGGGGATCTGTAGCAAGCTACAATTTGGATTGCAGTCTAACCTAGTGTTAGTTGTACCTGGAGAATTTCAGATGCATTGTGTTGGGCAACTAGCCTAGAGGTGTGAATACCTTGGGGGTTGGGAGGGTGGCTTAATGGGTAAGGTGTTTGCCTTACAAACACAAGGTGCAGGGTTTGAGTCTAGGCTTAAAATGGCTCACAAGGGCAGTTAGCTTCGTACTAAACTGTGACTCTATGAATATGGACACTCCTTCACCTTTAATGTTTCTGTCTTGGTTTGGTGACCAAAAAGTGTGGTAAGAGCTGTAGCCTGGTATTGCAGGGGTGCTCTCTGCAGCCTTGAACCAGATCTCAGTTACTGCACAGGTATCGATGTTCTCCATTTTTAGGAGTGTCTCGAGAGAGTGCATTTTGAGGTTTAGACTTCTAGCATTGAGTAACATTACCTTCAGATTTTGCATGCTTGTATCTGTTATGGTGGTGGTTTTGTCCTTTGAACCTTGCCTAAAAAAGGCACTATAGGGGTGGCAAGAGCTTTAGCCAGTAACCTGAATCCCAGGGGTGACAAGTGCAGACCAGCACTGGCAAAGCATTGTGGTTTGTCGATCATGTTGTCCCAGGCAGACAGATACGGGATCCCCTTTGAATGACACCAGAGGCTTAGCCAATTATTGAAGTCAATCATTTTGTCTTTATACTGTGGTATCATTCTAGGTGAAGGCAGGATGCTACTCAGGGCTAGGGTCATACCTGCCTGGGGCACATGATTTGAGAGCTCTTCCATGTCTCTTTTCATGTAGCCCGGGGAGGTACATCTCAAGTCATTCACTCCAACATGGACAATGACAGAGTCAAATTTGCACTTGTTGTGGAGTGACTTGAGTGCGTGCATTATGTGGTGGATCCTGGCACCCAACAGGCAGCTCACTGTAATTTTCTCCTTGTTCAGCCTGTTGAGTGGGACATCAGTGTGCCTGACTATAGAGTCACCTATGACAAAAGTGTTGGGTACATTGTCTTGCCTTAGGGGCTGTTGTTGGGTGGCACACTGGTGTTGTGAGCTATGTGTCACTTTGGTTGTGACTGGTGTTTGTTTGCTTTTCAGCTTCGGACGTCCTTGTTGCTTGGGCAGGTTAATGTTAAGGGCCTCTGCATATGTGGGTTTAGTGTTGCTATGTGTGGGTGTTGATGGTGTGGGTTTTGAAGAGCTATGTGTTGCTTGAGGTGTAGTGCAAGCGTTAAACTTCTCCTCTTGACTGTCTAGCACAATCTCGGCTGGAGAGAGCTTTGCTTCCAGTTTGGCTATGTAAGTGCATCTCTCGCAGGTTGTAGTGTTGGGTAGTAGGAAGAGAGGGCTGTCTGTGTACATGAGGCAGTTGCTACATTGTCCCAGTATGCTCAGATTCACCAGAAATCACTGGAAGCTGACCCTTGGACATGCCTGTTTAGGTGCTTTTTTTGTAAAGTATAAGAGCTGTTTTCTCTTACATTTGCAAGGTACTTTGCAATTATAGGCTTAGTGCCTATGATTAATTTCTCCTTATTAACAACGAGAGTTGAGTGCTTGTATCAGTTTAAGGCTTCCTAGTGCTTTTCAGAAGGTTCTAGAGCAAGTGCTATTCACAGGGGTTCCGATTTTAATGCTACTACTGAGAAATCAGCTAGTTCTAAGGGAGAATTTGAAGAGCAGACTTTCTGGCACCTGGAATAGTTTAACCATAGCCCGGTGGTGCTACACGATGCAAAAAATGTGCAAACACGCGTTTTTTAAGCCAGAAAGTTGAAAGGGATAGAAATCAGCCCCAAATGGCTAAAATTACAATTTCAGATCTGGAAACCACTCCTCTAGTGTCAGACAGGCAGGACAATGCTCACCACTCCCACTGGTAAGCAGTAGGACTTCCCTCTACCACAGAAAGGTCTGGATAGCTCTGAACACAGAAAATAAAGTCCTGAAACCAACAAAGCCTGGGATGTGGACTCTACTAGCTAGGAAAGGCGGGAAACGAGCAAACAAGATAGTTTTTTTTTTGTTAAAACAGGCTAAACAATGCAATAATACACTAAATAAACACAGAAAAGGCTAACACACTTAAGTGTGTAGCCCTAAACAGTAAATACAATTAAAACTCTACAAAATTAGCAATTTAAAGCTTTTTAAATAAAGCAAGGCAGGTGCACAACCGAAAAACGATTTAAGAGACAGTAATACAGTAGAATAAGTAGCTAGTCTACATATACAGAAAAGTCTATATATACAGAAAAGCAGCTAAAACACACTAAAACAATTCAGATGCAGTGCAACCTAGAGCACTTGAGTTGTAGCAATATTAATATACTGTATATATACCAAAGATATGTATAGAGGGACAATGTGAATCTAGGGAGCACAATTTAATACCAAACAGTGATGTAAGAAGAAAGCAAATCACCGGCCATACCGATCAACTGGCTTTAAACTCGGTGGCTCATCAGTTTCCTCTACCCATCCGAGAGCAGAAAAAATGGACTCCCATCAAGAACAGCAGAAAGCAAAAAACATCAGGGGACCCCACACCATCTCAGAACAAGATACAGAGACAAGTGAGTCTGAGTTAATAATTAATTTATCTCAGTATGAACTTGGTGTATTTGAAAGATCACTTTTAAATAAAGGGCTGTCTTTTATACCTGACAGAAAAACTGATATTACTGACTTTATCCTTGACATTAAAATGTTTGTCAGGAACATAGCACTAAAAATGATGTTTAAAGATAAACAGGATAATGAACAAGTTTCTTTTAAGAAACCTAGTGTGTTTGTACCTCATTTACACCCCCTCTTAGAGACATTTGAACAAGCATGTGAACGGGATTTCATATACATGTATAGTCAATCACCATTTAAAGATAATCAGAATTTTTATAATTTACATCAAAGGGAGCGTGAAGCATTAGTTAAACTAAGCAACAACAATGAAATTATAATCAGGCCAGCAGACAAAGGCTGGGCGGTTGTTGTATTGGATCGACTTTATTATGAAGAAGTCATGCAGACAATGCTTAATGAGGATGAAACATATCGATTGATCAACTCCATGCAGTTAAACAAGATCATTAGCAACATGCATAGTAACTTGTATGATTTATTAATGTGTAACATCATTGATCCTGATTTATATAAGTATTTTTTGGTTGAATTACCAACTGTTCCAACATTTAGAGGGCTTCTGAAAGTTCATAAAAATCATCAGAATCCCAAAATGAGACCGATTGTCTTGAGTAGAGGGTGGTTAACAGAACCACTCTCTATTTATGTTGAAAGACAACTTAAAGTGATAGTTCAAACAACAGATACTATAATTAGGGACACTCAAGATTTTCTTGAAACACTTTTCGAATATACGAATAACAGTCATGAGTTATCTGAAACTTGGTTAGTAACCCTTGATGTATTTACCACAATACCTAATATAGATGGGATGGAGTATCTGCAACAGATCTTACATACAAGAAATGTTAATAAGTATGAAGTGTTAAAACACATGCTGTTACTTGAGTTAATTTTGGAAAACAATGTTTTTGTATATGCTGATAAATACTATTTACAAACCAAAGGTGTGGCGATGGGAACACCTTTTGCTAACTCATACACCAATTTGGTCATGGCCCAATGGGAAAAGACATTTATCATTGATACCAACTATGCTAGGAATATCAGATATTACAAGAGGTTTGCAGATGATGTCTTTTTCCTATGGGAAGGTATGGGGACAGATTTATGTCAGTTTTTTGAATATCTTAATCAAACTACTACATTTCTTAGATTTGAGGGCAAATGGTCCAAAAAAGTCATTGGATTTTTAGATGTATTAATTACAAGAGAAGAAAACAGTATTACAATGTCACTATATAGGAGGAAATGTAGGAAAAATTGTTTAGTCCATCGCACTAGTATGCATCTTATACACACATATCAGAATATGGTGGTTAATCAAGGACGGAGAGTATCCAGATTAACAAGTGATGATAATAAATGCAGGATCAGCCTTGAATATTTTGAAGGATGAATTTATTGGGAAAGGATATTCTAAGAAAGAAAGTGGTGTTATTAATGAATCAATGGTAATAGATAGAGAAAAGAAAGGAAGACCTTACTTTAGGAAAAAGAGCACCAGTGAAACTGAATTAGTACAAGTGATGAGGCACACTAAGCCAAATAATGCATATGTTAGGTTAAATATACAGTACTCAAATAATAATAAGAGTATATGTAATATTATTAATAGGAATTGGGCTATTTTAACCACAAATGAAGAAATTCGATCTTTGGTTGGCTCTAAACCTAGATATGGCTATCGTAACAATAAATCATTGAAACAATTGCTCTGTTATGAGGAAGGTAAAGGCAATAAAATAATGTCAAAAAGACAGGGGACTTACCCTGTAGAAGTTGCAATCAATGTTCATATATAGAGAGTTCCAATGTTTTTATACATCCTGATAATAATAGAACTTATACCTTTACACATTATGCTAATTGCAAATATAGAGACCTTATATATTTGGCCAAATGCACGAAGTGCACCAGTTTCTATATAGGAAAAATCAATAGGACCTTGAGGGAGAGAGTGTTTATGCCATAAATCGTGAACTTGAAACTAATGCATTAGTGAAACATGTATTAAACAATGATTTAAGTCATAAGTTTAATTTCATGGTGATAGAGTTGATTGAGAGAAATAAGAGATTAGGAAACATAAAGAATTATACAGAAAAACAAGAAATATAATGAATAATAAGAATGCAGTCTGATAGAGGTAGTGGCATAAATGAGAAGATTTCTATTAAGCCATTCTTCAGAGACAGAGCACTGAAACACTACGTATATGGATTTTTATGTCCATGTTGTTTTGTTTGCATATTGACATGTATGTATGCATTTGTATATATATATATATATATATATATATATATATATATATATTATATATGTATAAAATTTATTATGATTAATTGCTTATGTATATGTATATAAATAGAAAGCATATTAGTAACACTTCTAGACATATTTTTTATATGTGCATTTTATATGATGAATTTATTTATGCATATTGCACATATATATATATATATATATATATATATATATATATATATATGTATATTTCTGAAAGCTTATTAGTAATGTTTTTAATATATCTTCTTTATACATTCTATAAGATGAATTTACATATGCATATTATACATACATAAATATACATTTTTGAAAGCATTTATATATATAATATGTATATATATATATATATATATATATATATATATATATATATATATATATATATATATAATTCAGAATATATTACTATACCTTTTAGAACAAATGTTGATTTTAAGGTTTATCAGTGTTCTCAGTATTTATAAACCTTAAAATCAACATTTGTTCTAAAAGGTATAGTAAATATATTCTGAATAATATATATATATATATATATATATATTTATCAGTGTTCTCAGTATGTTAGACTGCAGTGGTGGTGCTGCAGTAGCGTTGTCACCTCACAGCAAGACATTGTGCCGTTCGATTCTCAACTAGCGCGTCTTCTGTGTGGAGACATATGTCAGTGGGCGTACCTTCGTTGAAGGTTGTGCGTCAGGGCTGGCAAACTCGGCACGTAAAAAATCTACTGCCAATCATTTGTGGACCGGAGTTCCGCTGTGGCGACCCCTAACCGGGAAAAGCTGAAAGACACAAACAAGTGTTCTCAGTATTTCCACTGAAAGATTTATATGTCTCTACCACCATCTAGTGGACACGAATGATATCTACTGAGATTTTAAATGAGATTTTAAATGTATTTTTTGGTGCTTTTTTTGTATTTAAATGCCTTGTTAGTGTCATTAGTTATATGTCTGATGAAGGGTTTGGTTTAAAACCCGAAAGCGCTTACTACTTTGTTTAATAAATGGACTGCAACTTAAAAACCTGTTATTCCTAGTCGTGGTGGCACTTTGGTGACTTGTTGAAAGATTGTAGCAATATTAAGGCAAATACAGTTTTAATAAATGCACTAAAATATACTCTATATTTCCAAAATGTTTGAGAAGCACAGTCGGAGCACAAGGATATTCAGACAATTTTTTTTTTTTTTTTTTAGAAAGAGAGAAAGGAGGAACAGAACGCAATTATCTCTGTATTAGGTAGAATGAGCTAATGACACTAGACTGGGAGGAGTGCCCAAGATCAGATTTAGAGTAGGGCTGGGCAACTGCAAGGCCAGCAAGTATAAAGACAAGGTCAATAGGGAGGGTGGGTGAGAGAAAACACTACAGAAATGTTTATCACAAGTGAGCCAATAGATATGAAATACAGTACAAGTATGCAGTATACAATAAAATTGCTATAAATATCTAAAATAAGCAATAACTACTACAAATAAGCAAAAAAAAAAAAAAAAACAGACTACTTATTGCTATATATCACAGATCAGCTGCTCCTCACTGGTAAGATCAGACCATAAACTAATCTCACTAGATATTCACATCCCGACCCCAGCCCCTGCCCAGAAAACCACAGTGAAAAACTTCTCTAAAGCAAATTTCACACTCCTCAAAACTGAGGTGGAATCCTTCAAAGCCCCCGGGCCTGTGGAAAATACGGCCCAGACCGCAGAATCCTTTATAAATGCATTCTATGAACACTTTCAGGAATGCATGGATCATGTAATCCAAAATAAAACCAAGACCCAATCCTCCAAAGTTAGGCATCCTGTCTGGGGAACCCCAGCCATAAACAAATTATACAATAGAAGGAGGAAGCCACTACATGATAGAGCAAAATCCCAAAAAGGGAAGGCATCTCTGATCAGTATTAGCAAAAACTGCGGGAACTCATAAAATCGTCTAAGACCAACTTCGAGAGAAAAATTGCACAGGACACTAAGGATAATCACAAGACTTTCTTTAGTTATGTTAGGAACCTGGTTGGGAATTCCCAGATATGCTCAGAATTAGTCCAAAATGACAAAAAATACACCAAACCCACAGACATTGCCAACATCCTAGCTGACAAACTTTTTCCCCCCTTCCCCACCAAAAGGGCAAATATCTATCCCAGCAGAGTGCTGCCCCCCTGACATCTCAGATGCTCAGGTAAGAGCTGCCCTCTCCAAAGCAAAAAACACAGCATCAATGGGACCAGACGGTGTCCCGGGCTGCGTCCTACATGAACTCCAAGAAGAACTAAACCCAAACATAAAACTACTGTTCAATCTCAGCCTTACTACAGGATATGTACCCAAAGAGTGGCGTACAGCAACAGTGGTCCCACTCCACAAAGGTGGTGCCTCAACGGATCCTGGAAACTATCGCCCATAAGCCTGACTAGCTTGGTCTGCAAAGCTATGGAAAGGATCATCATGGACCTCATAAATAAAGATATTGGGGACCTACAGACACTGGATCCTACCCAGTTCGGCTTTGTTAAGGGCAGATCCTGCCTCTTAAACCTGGTCGATTTCTTTGAAACAGTCACCAAGACCATTGACGAGGGGAAAGTGGTCCACACAGCCTACCTGGACCTTGCAAAAGCCTTCAATACAATACCCCACTCAGGCATTATAGATAAGCTCACCAGCTTAAATATAAACCCCTATGTCATTAGATGGGTTGCAAACTGGCTCAAGGACAGAACCCACATGGTTAGAATTGCTGGAGCCATGTCAGACTCCAAACCAGTTACAAGTGGCGTCCCACAAAGCTCAGTCCTGGGACCTCTCTTGTTCGGTATATATTTCTCGGAGGTACAGGCTAACATGGAAGGACTGTGGCTGACCAAGTTCACAGATGATGGCAAACTGGGCACCATAATCGACTCTCCAGCCGACACAAGCATCCTACAAAAGGGCCTCATAGAAACAGACAACTGGTGCCAGAGCCATGGCCTCAAGCTAAATGCCAAAAAGTGTATAGTCATCCCCTTTGGCAAAAGCAAAGTGCCCACAAATTACCACATAGGTGGTAATCCATTAAGTACGGAAGAAGAAATTAGGGACCTGGGGACCCAAGTTGATAGCATTCTCTCATTTGACAACCACGTGGCCAAAGTGGTTAGAAAAACATTTTATATAGCCCACCTAATCATGAAGGGATTCACATCTAGATCAGGGGAGGTCATCGTGCCTCTTTACTCATCCCTCATCAGGCCCATAATTGAGTACAATGCCCCTTTTGGGATGTACCTTACCAGACACCTGCAGCAACTGGAAAGACCCCAAAAGTACCTCACCAAGAGGATCAAAGGGCTCAAACAGATGCTATATGCTGCCTGGTTAAAGAAACTCCAGCTCTACTCAGTGGCATACCGCCTGCTCAGAGGCGATCTGTGTGTGACATATAAAGCCATGTCCAACCCGGAATTAATGGACATGCTGCACCTCAGAAAATCCAAATCCCATTGAGCTACGCGCTCGAGAGACTTGAACCTCAGCACTGAAATAAATAGGACATGCTGGAGGGACAGATTCATAACCCAGAGGCTCCCTTCACTCTGGAATAAAATCCCAGTCCAGGTTAGGCAGAGTCCCTCATTGACTCTCTTCAAGAGGAATCTTGATGAGTGGATGGGAGATAGTAGGTTTACCCCGGGTATCACTTCTGTGTCACTGTTAGACAGAGGCACAGTATACTAACCTCGAAAAAGGGCATAGCAAAATTCATTTAAAATGGGTGGCAAAAGCCAAACACACTCTGGCTAGGCTTATAAATGCCCTAGGGCAGATAGCCTAGTATGAACCTATTAACCTATGAACCTATGTGTGTAATTTGTCCTTGGGGGAGGGGGGATTACCTCAGTTGTAGTCTCATACTCAGAATGTGACCAATATTACAAGTAACACAGTAGCTACTGTTGAGTGTGAAACATATAGATGTATTACCATGTTGTGCTGCAACATGCGTTGGTACTGACATCACCTCACCCTCAACTTTTCACAGCTTCGTCAGGTGTTGACCCAGGCTATGGTTTTGGTCCTGGTAAGCACGACAATCTTGTTAAGGAACATTTCTATACTAGTAAAGTTAAGGGCCAGAATAATGCTCTTTTTAAACATAATTTTGTGTGTAAACAGAGTAGAATTTTTGTATTTCCTAATATGGGATAGGTACATAAGGATCTTCAAGGGGGTAATCAGAGTAGTGTAGTAGAACAAATAGATACACTTTGGCAGTGACAGTTAAGAAAATATGTTTCCCTTGGTTTAAATGAGGCACTTACTCTAAGAATGTCTTTTAGAAAACAAAAGGTTGAAGGACATTAAATTAGGCAGTGAAATGTGCATATCAGTATATTAGTTAAGATACCTGTACTAAGTTTTTATGTGTTCTTTTATCAAGTATAGTGTCATATTTCTTAATCACAAGGTAAATTTCACTGGTCATGTTTTAATTGATTCACTTGACATGATTGTTATACAGGTCCTAACTTGAATGTGTATTGTGGTCTGAGGAGGACTAATATGGAAAAAAGTGGAGAAGCAAATCTTTGACCTCTAACCCATTTGTGGGTTACTGTTATAATGGGCATTGGTGGATTTTTTGTACACAATATTGCAGGTATTAACATACCGCTTTTCTATTTCTTATTACAGGTGCCGGGGGGGGGGGGTGTTGGTCTCTCTCTCTCTCTCTCTCTCCTACACAACCTGATGTAAGCCTCTCTTTGGAATCCGATGATGATGGTGGCCACAGTGCGGCACAGGTGGTGGAGTTGGGGGCTGAATCTGTCCCAGAGGTTGACATCCTTCTTCTGCCTCCATTGTCATCACACACAGTCAGTATGTCCACACATACCCACTCTCCAGAGGCCACAGATATTGGACAGTCAGAGAGTGGGGACATTGAACAGGAAAGTGTGGCAACTTTGGCTCCAGTGAGTGTATGCACTGGCCATAGCCAGAGAGCTGGCAAGATCCCACACAGCAGATTGACAGGGGTGCTCATAGGAGGCCTGCAGGTGTTGCATCATGAGTCACTCAGCACATGTTTCAGGCCATCATGGAGGCACAGGCATGTTCTGAATGGAACACCAGATGTATGCTTAGGATTATAGATGCAGCATAATCTGACATCCATGACTGCCTCCACTGCACTGGGGACACCCTGGATCGTTTCACTGATGCAGTGGACAGAAAGTAGACTGAGACAGTGTCTGTCTCGGACCACAAATTGTCTGTGCTAGAATGTGTGGTAGGAGTTAAGCATCAGACTTGTGGACATAGGTCAGTGACCCCATCTGCTGAGAGTCCACATGACCATGCACAATCACATTCCTGTAGTGACAGTACAACCAGTGCTACAGAAGGGGTTGTGCTGCCCACACCACAATGTGGCAGGCCATGGGCTTGTGGTCCTGGTGGTACTGTTGGGGACAAAGTCCCAGCAGACAGCAGTCACTGTCAGGTACCCGCATATCTGACCTTGGGCCTGGAGGTGCCAGTGCAACTCCTAACAGAGCCAGTTCCCATGTTCAGGGCCAGAGATGGTGAACTGTAAACTCTACCATGCACAGTCCAAAGCTGTCCAACATACAAACATGTGGGTCTAGCACTGAGCTTGACTGTGCACACACACATTCATCCACCACTGTCAACTGCAGGTCACAAACAGGCACACACAGCACTTTTCCATGGTCCCTCTTACCTGCTTCGACTCACACAGACACTGTCAACATATTTGGTCGGCCTAGGCCTCCTGCATCCTCAAACAACACCCTGAACAGGTGATGATACATGTGCCACAACTCTGACATCCTCACCATTGATGCAGGGAAATGAGGCTGTGTCTGATGCACAGGGTGACTGCATTAGTTTACATGTACCTGTGTAATGCAGTGCTGTTTTGCCATGCAACTTGTAGAGGTTAACAACAGATATTGTGTTCTGGCATTTGTCATAAGTATACCACATACTTCTGTGTACCTTGTGTGCATGATGTTGTACTGACTGTGTTGTATGATGTTGTACTGGCTGTATAGTCACACAATGAGAGCTGTGTCACTGACATGTCAGCACAGAAGAAGTATGTCTTCAGCAAGGTACAGCACTATATGTGCATGGCACCATAGGTTCATATGTGCAAAGCAGGCTATCAAGGACATGGGCAGAATTCAGAATACTCATGCATCCCTAATCAAAGCAGACCCACAAAGCACAATGTAGTTACATGTGTGACCTCATAGGACAGGCCCATATTGTCAGTAACATCTTATGTCATGATGCCACATATCATGGCTCTGTGTCTGGACTCATACCTAACTTGTACACACACACACACACACACACACACACACACACACACACACACACACACACACACACACACACACTGTCTGTGTCACTCACACTCCCTTGTCCCCAGCACATGTGACACATAACATTCCTACAACCTGTCCCATACCATCCAAATATATGGAGCAGTTCATAACTGGGTTTTTACTGCATGATACAGAGCATCTATTGCACATGCTAACAGTCTTGGCTGCATCCCACATGTCATCTGACACAGATTACTAACACCATTGCGACACCCTTCCAATCATGACGACATTACTGGCTGCACACCAGCTGTGTGGACAACACAACTGTTATACCCTTGCACAGAAGTGGTGCAGCCACTGACCAACATAACTATACACCTCTTTGTCTGGGTATCCATATCTGTATGCCCATAGGGGCGAACAGCATGGAGCTGATCAGTGCATATATATATATATATATATATATGTGTGCACCACACAAAGTTGACTGTACACATTTTGGATGTGGACAAGGGTTGCATGACTATTACACATATTGCACATTTCCAAGCCAGTCACCATGGATCTGGGTGAGGCTACATCAGGGCACACAGCCCACTAGACTCAGCCAAGCCATGTGACTATATCCCCACTCAGGCAACATTTAAAAGCACTCACGTAGGCATCCACACTAGGTAGGGCTCACGTAGTGGCCCATTGCTGGCACACATATGCAACATATGGACATCCACCTTCAATAGCTGATCTGTCATCAGCAGTGCTCAACAGGGTGCAATCCTGGGTCCTCTACTGTTTAGACTGCATTCAATCACAAAAAGCACAACTATTGACTGACTGTGGCTAACGGTGTTGACTTAGGCCTGCAAATTGTTGGCACTCCTAGAGTCCCTATAGTATGCCAGTACCCACCAACAGGGTTTTGCCAACAAATGCCTGTTGATATAGTCATGGCCATAAACTCCATGCAAATATATATGTAGTATTAGTTCCAGTAGTTAGAACTATGTACTTGGTAGGTAGCACATCAGTCACAACATGTAATGTACATACTCAGGGGTGAATGGTCTGGCCACACAGTTGTACACCTAATGTGCCTCAGATCACCATGCCTCTATAGTGGTATGGCAGGAATCATCTGTCACAGCTGAATCCAGACTCAGTTGAACATGACATACACATAACCTCCAGCTACCCTTCCCTCAGCATTCCAAAATCTGTGTGCAACGGCCATTTGGTGGTGTACCTCTCCAAGCAGGACTACAATTACACACAACAACATGGTCCCTCACAAGGTCACTTCACATCTTCATTATGTGCTCAATGGGATAGTCTGCAATGAGTGCCCTTGTCACCTGTGGCATATACAGTACTCCAAGGTGATCAGTGCCTTGCATATGGGGCAATGAGTGACTCTCCTTGATTACATATGTTGCCTATCTGTAGGTGCATAGTATATGGAAAACACACTGTACAGACATGAACCTTGTATGTGACATTGGTAATACATGCTTGTGTGAGAGATGTATATAGCATACCTAAACACGCCCTTGAAACAGAACACTACCCAATGGCATACAAAGCACCTCACTGCATCACACCACATGGCATCTGCATGATTGCCTGGGTGACTGTTGTGTCATCAACATAGGGCATCTGACTGTGCCCCTCTTATAGGTTCATATGTTCATAGGTAGGTACTAGGCTATCGGCAAAAGGGCCTACGTAAGCCTAGCCAACAAGGTTCCCTGGCTTACGCTACCCAAGAAAGTTATTTTCCTTTGCCACTGTCGAGCAGAGACACAGAAGTGATCCCCGGGGTGTATTTCCTATTTCCCATCCACTCATCAAGATTTTTCTTGAAGAATGCTAATGAAGAACTTTGCTTGACATAGATGGGTAGCCTGTTCTAGAGTATGGGAAGTCTCTGGGACAGGAATCTATCCCTCCAGCATGTCCTGTTTATTGTGGTGACAAGGTTTAGGACCCTAGAGTGTGTAGCTCATAGGGATTGTGATTTCTTTAGGTGCAGCATGTCCAACAGCTCTGGGTTTGACATAGCTTTATATGTTAGGTAGAGATCACCTCGGAGTAGGCAATATGCTATGGAGTAAAGCTGGAGTTTTTTGAGGCAGTCAGAGTAGGGCATTTGTTTGAGGCCAGTAATCCTCTTTGTGAGGTACTTCTGTGGCCTTTCCAGCTGCTGCAGATGTCTTGTGAGGTACATTCCAAAAGGGGCATTGTACTCTATAATGGGTCTAACGAGTGTCGAGTAGAGGGGAACAATGACCTCCTTTTTCCTGGATGAGAACCCTTTTATGATAAGGTGTGCCATGTAGAAGGACTTCCTGACTACTTTGGTGATGTGACTATCAAAGGAGAGACTACTGTCCACCTGGGTCCCAAGGTCTCTTATCATGCATTCAGTGTTAAGTAGATTGCTGCCTATGTGGTAGTTCATGGGTACAGAGTTTTTACCAAAGGGGATGACTCTGCACTTTTTCGCATTGAGCTTGAGGCCATGGCTCTGACACCAGGCATCTGTCTCAGCAAGGCCCTTCTGTAGGATGTCCACATCATTTGGGGACTTGACTATGGCTCCTAGTTTGCAGTCATCTGTGAACTTTGTTAGTCAGAGGCCTTCTGTGTTAGCCTGTACTTCAGAGAAGTAGATACCAAACAGGAGAGGTCCCAGGATGGAACCCTGTGGTACTCCACTTGTAACTGCTTTAAGGTCAGATTTTGAGTCTGCAACTTTTACAGTGTGGGTTCTGTCAGTGAGCCAGTTGACAAGCCATCTTCTGATGTAGGGATTTATACCTAGTTTAGTGAGTTTAGCTATAATTCCAGAATGGGGGATGGTGTTGAAAGCCTTGACGAGGTCAAGATAGGCTGTGTGAACCACCTTACCCTCATGTACAGCTTTGGTGACTGCCTCAAAGAAGTTGATCAGGTTCAGGAGGCATGATCTGCCTTTCAGAAACCCAAACTGGGTGGGATCCAAAGTTTGGAGGTTACCAATGTCTTTGTTTATGAGTTCCATGATGATACGTATGTTCCATGGCCTTGCAGACCAGGCTCATCAGGCTAATAGGTCGATAGTTCCCGGGATCAGTGCTGGCTCCCCCTTTGTGTAGCGGGATAACTGTTGCTGTGCGCCATTCAGTGGGCACAAAGCCTTATGCGAGGCTATTATTGAACACGTTGCTTAAGTGGGAAGCCAGTTCGTTCTGAAATTTGTGTAAAATGCAGCCTGGAATGTTGCCCGGTCCCATGGATGCTGTGTTTTTGGCTTTAGAGAGTGCAGCCTTTACCTGTGTAGTTGTGATTACAGGGACTCTGCATTCTTCCTGTATAGATATGGGCCCTTTATGGGGTGAGAGGGGGGGTAAAGTTAGCACTGAGCCTATCTGCCAGGATGTTGTCAATATCAGTTGGTTCTGTAATTTTCTTGCCTTTGTGCTGTAACTCAGAGCAGATCTGGGTGTTTCCATCGAGATTCTTGACATAGCTATAGAATGCTTTGTGGTTGTTCTTGGAATTAGTGGCAATTTTGTTTTCGTAGCTAGCTTTGGAGGATCTTATAAGGGATCTCAGCTTCTTACTGCGGCTGACCAGGGAGCTCCTCCACTCATGGGATTTTACTCTCTTTTGCAACAGATTCTTCCTTCTGTTATACAGTTTGTTAATGGCAGGGGACCACCAGATTGGCTTCATTTTTTGGAGGATAGCGTCTTGGTTCTGTTTGGGATAGCACAATCCATGCACTCGTGTAAGTGCTTATAGAGTGCATTTGTACAGGATTCAGCAGTTGTAACTGTATTGTCCATCTGCATGGGTGTCATGTAGTTCACCACTTCTATCTTAAGAAGCATGAAGTTGGCTTTGGAGAAATTTTTTACTGTGCTTTCCTGAATGGGGGCTGGGGTGGGATGTGGATATCAAGGGTGATTAGCTTATGGTCGGATCGGACCAACGAGGAGTTGACTTCAGGTGTGGAACACTGGTCACTCATGTTGGTAATGACTAGGTCTAGGAAATTGTTGCCTTTGGTGGGGGTGTGGATAAGTTGATCTAGGGCATTGGAGTTTATGAATTCCAGAAAGTGTTGAGCTAAGGATTTGGTACACAAGTAGTTTTCCCAGTTAATGGTGGGGTAGTTGAAGTCACCTATTATTTGGGTGTTTGGTTGAACCCTAATATTTTCCAGTACATCAAGAAAAGAGGAGTGGGAATCCTGGGGCATGGTGGGGGATCTGTAGCAAGCTAAAATTTGGATTGCAGTTTTGCCCAGAGTTAGTTGCACTTGGATAACCTCAGATGCATTATGCTGAGCAATTAGCCTGGAGGTGTGGATATCCTTAATGAATATGGACACACCTCCGCCTTTGGTGTTTTGGTCCAGGTTACATAGCCGAAAAGTGTGGTATGAGTTATAGCCTGGTAGTGCAGGAGTGATTTCCGGAGCCTTGAACCAGGTCTCAGTCACTGCACAGATATCGATGTTCTCCATTTTAAAGAGTGCCTTGAGTGAGTGCATTTTGAGATTTAGACGTCTAGCATTGAGTAGCATTACCCTCAGTTTTTGCTTGCCTGTTCCTGTTATGGTGCTGAATTTGTTATTTGAACCTTGCCTAAAAATGGCGTTATAGGGGCAGCAAGAGCCTTAGCCAGTATCCGGAATCCCGGGGGTGGCAGGTGCAGGCCATCTGTGCCAAAGCATCGTGGTCTGTCGACCATGTCATCCCAAGCAGACAGATACTGGGTCCCCTTAGAATGACACCAGAAGCTTAGCCAATTGTTGAAGTCAACCATTTTGTCCTTGTACTGCAGTATAATTCTGGGTGATGGCAGAATGCTACTCAGGGCTAGGGTCATACCTACCTGGGCTACAAGATCGGAGAGCTCTTCCATGTCTCTTTTCATGTATTCCAGGGAGGTACGTCTCAGGTCATTCACACCAACATGGACAATGACAGAGTCATATTTGTACTTGTTGTGGAGTGACCTGAGTGCGTGGGTTATGTGGCAGATCCTGCCACCCAACAGGCAGCTGACAGTAACCTTCTCCTTGTTTAGCCTGGTGAGTGGGACATCAGTGTGCCTGACTATACAGTCACTTATGACTAGTGTGTTGGGTACATTGTTTTGCCTAATTGGCTGTGGTTGAATGGCACACTGAGTTTGTGGGCTATGTGTCATTTGGGTTGTGTTGTGGGATGGAGGTTGCTTGCGTTTTTGCTTTGGAGGTCTCTGTTGCTTAGACAGATTATTATTGAGAGCCTCTGCAGACATTTTTGTGTTACTATGTGTGGACTTTGGTGGTGTAGATTTAGTGAGACTATGTGATGAGTGTGGTATGGTGCAAATGTTTACCTTCTCCTTGTGACTGGCAAGTTCAGTTTTGGTTGGAGAGAGCTTTACCTCCAGTTTGGCTAGATAAGTGCATCTCTCACAGGTTGTAGTGTTGGGTGGTAGGAGGAGAGGGTTGTCTGTGTAACATGAGGTAATTTCTACATTGCCTCAAGATGCCCAGATTCATCAGATAGACAGGAAAGAACACTGGGAGCTGACCCTTGGACATGCCTGAATAAAAAAACTATTTTCCTCTAGATAAGTGAGGAAAATGAGTACAAGAGCTGTCTTTCTCTAAGCAAGTGAGAAAAATAAGTACAAAAACTGTTTTCCTCTAGGTAACGAGGAGGATTGAGTGCTATAGTAATTAGTAGCTTATTTAGTGCTTACAAGTTCTGAACAAGTGCGGAGCATGAATAAGCAAATTTAAGTGCTAAAACTAAGAATCTGTATCTGCACTAGACGAGTTACAGGACAGAAACAAGTGCAAATGCAGGCTTTCAAATCAGAAAGTTGAGAGAGATGGAAGAGATTGTACAAACAGCCAATAACTACAATTTCTGGGCTGGAACCACTCCTTATTTGGTAGACAGGTTACCTAGTGCTTACTACTCCCACTGATAAGCTAGAAGGCTTCCCTCCAACACAGATAGGCTTGGGGGCTAAGAAGCTTACATACAGTCCTGGATACAGCAAATCTGTATCTGGAACACTAGTTACAGGAAAGGTAGTTAACAAGCTTACAGTTTTTTTTTACAGAAAAGTGGCAAAGAGAGTAGTAAAAACAATTCACATGCAGTGCAAGCTAGCACTCTTGAGTATGTAGCAATATTAGACCAAACACAGTTTAAAAAATGCAATTAAATTAAAAAGGACTAAAAGCATGTGCAGAAAGAGTTTATTAGGTAGAATGTGGTAAAGAGATGGGACTGGGGGAGTGTCCCAGATCAAATCTACAGTGGGGTGGGCAACTGCAAAAGCCACCAAATTTAAACTACAAACCAAAAATAGGGAGGGTAGGTGTGACAAAACAGTTTCAACAGAGATCTAAGCAACAACTAAGTACAAACTCTAACACCAAAAAAAAAATACTCAGCTCTGTATATTTGCAGATCAGTCTCTCAGAACAGTGAGACAACAGTTTCAACAGAGATCTTAGCAACAATTAACACAATCTATAACCAAAAAAATATATATACTCAGCTCTGTATATTTGCAGATAGTCTGGAAGGCAGTCTCCCAGAACACAGGCTCCAGCAATTAAATGCAGGCTGTTACTGACAGGTCAAATTAAGTGATCCTTGAGTTAGATAACACACAAGCTGTAAAAAACAGTTATACCAACTGAAGACAAGGCAGAAAATGGGGGGTGGGGCAGCTTCAAAAGAGATCTAAGCAACAACTAACAGAACAAACTCTACAAACCAAAAATATATACTTAGCTCTGTATATTTGCAGATCAGTCTCTCAGAACAGTGAGACAACAGTTTCAACAGAGATCCAAGCAACAATTAACAAACTCTATAACCAAAAAAATATACTCAGCTCTGTATATTTGCAAATTGTCTGGAAGACAGTCTTTCAGAACCCAGGTTCCAGCAATTAAATGCAGGCTATTACTAACAGGTCAAATTAAGTGATCCCTGAGTTAGATAACACACAATATGTAAAAAACAGTTATACCAACTGAAGACATGGCAGAAAATGGGGGGAAACATTTCATCAGAGATCTAAACAACAACTAACAGTACAAACTCTAAAACCAAAAAAATATACTCAGCTTGGACTGGGGCAATATGTGCTCATCCTGTAACTATGGGTATAAAGATGTGTATGATTGCAAGGCCTGTATGGCCATTATGCTAGTAAAGGTCAAATGTCCTATGTTTCCATAAGATGATGTAACATGCTGTAACAGGTTCAAAGACAACCTTGGCTACATTGAGGCTAGCACCGCTTCTGATCACTGCATACAGAACACACCAAGGTACACACATACTGCAAGTTGGCTGCATGGATATGTGAACAGTAACCTATGTAATGGTACACAATATACATCACGGTACATGATGCATGCAACACACTTCATGTCTGCTAGTACTACTAGGTCAGGACATATTGTGCATGATGACATCAGCAGGCTTTGTTGTGGTCATCCCTTTTGGGGGTCACATCACATGCTTCAAATAAAATAGTGCAAAATCCTATTTATTACTATGTTACCAAGATGGCCATATGAATGCCATCTGGACACACATGCACCAAGTTGGTTGGAGTGAGATTAGTACCCCTACCTATCTAGGTCTTACGCACTACAGAGCAGAGCATTTATCACACTCACTACACCTTAAGTCAAGCTAACACACTGTTGTCTGGTAGCCTTAAAGTGGGTGACATCATCAGGCCTTGTAGAAGAGGACAATATGAAAGCCAAAAGCAAGATATGGGGCCAAAAAGTACATAACCATTGCACGTTGTTAGCCATGAGGACATGGCAGTTGTTTTGCAGGGGTACAAACGCACACACACACGCACACACACACACACACACACACACACACACACACACACACACACACACACACACACACACACACGCACACACGCACACACGCACACACACACACACGCACACACGCACGCACACACACACACACACACACACACACAAAATTTCCTGGAGTGAGATTAGAACCCCTACCTATCTAGTCTTATGCATTACAGATCAGAGTATTTATTGCAAGCACCATAAGTTGAGTCTGTTGTGTATGTGACTGCAGGCACAGCACTTGTGCATTACACAAACTAAACTTGCGTTGAACAGCATCTGTGGTCTGCAGAGTGATATTGCTTCGTACTGTTATCTGCATCTATTATCCTACCAGTGGGATACCTGTTATCATCCTAGCTATAAGTGTACATTTATCAGTAAGGCCATATGTGGCTGCATGCAGTTAGATAGGCAAACCTGTGGCCAGGAACAATGTGCCCTAGTCGCATCATACATTATACCACCTGCTGACCTGCGTCCATCTACGTGGTGACATCCAGCAGGCACAGAGGTCTGGCAGTAATTGCATTATATACTGCTGTGCCCTTAGGTTGGATGCTTTGAGCAACAGTATGGATGTGTGTTACTACCAGTATTATGGTATGTAGGACAATACAGAGATCCACACACATATTTATGTAAGTAACAGAGATGTATATATCTGTAGCTGTGTGTGTGTGTGTGTGTGTGTGTGTGTGTGTGTGTGTGTGTGTGTGTGTGTGTGTGTGTGTGTGTGTGTGTGTGTATGATATTTATATATGTTATGTAGATAGTTGGGCAGAGTCAATGTATCACTATGATATATATATATATATATATATATATATATATATATATATATATATATATATATACATATATATATATTTGACAATACATAGCAATAGATATATAGTATGTATGTCAGAGAGAGATAGTGACAGGTAGATATGTATACGTATATGTCTATATGTACAGATATATCCATACATAGCAAGTCAGTCTGATGGCAGGGCAACAGGATTGTACAGGAAAATCACTTAGATAACTTAGGATTGCAGTCACTAAATAGTGACATACATTTGTGTGTCTACCCTCAAATCCTTCAGAAAACTGTCTGCTGACACACAAACCCTAGCAACTATTTACATTTATGAGAGTAGTATTTAACATATACCCATATTTGTGGGCTTTTGTCCCCCATTTTGCCTGGCTATGAACAGATTTCTTGCAGTAAGAGGTTGAGGGATATGTTACAGATTGACATCTGGCCCTGTTTCTGCAGTACTGCACATCACTCAAAATGTCCATGGCATTTCCTAGCTGTGTGCTAGGCTTAATATGTGACTGAGGTTCATAATGTTACAGCACACACAGACTGACAGTCTGTGAAAGACCAACCAAATAGTCAAACCTCAAATGTAAAAGATGTGCCTACATCCAGATTATACGTTTCAACACCATCACCCATGTTACCTCCCATATTCCATTTAGCCACACAGGGTGCCAGACACAGTGGAGTCATTTCTCACACATTCAACAACATACACATGTATGCTGTTAATCCTGCATTACATGTGACTTACAATGTGTGATCAAATTCTATGTTACAGCCCTGAAATTGCCTGGTCTGCTCATATACCATTGGTGACTTACTATTAAAGCAGGTATATGGGAACAGAGCTGTGTTGGAGGTGGGGGTACAACAGCACATGATCTGCTGTGATAGACAGTAGCCAAAGTATGATGGGATCCCTCTGTGTAACATCACCCCTGGGTGATGTACTGAATATGCCATGCATGAGGCCTAGTGAATATTAAAAGACACATGGCTCTAGAATCTATAGTCCCATCTAAATATTACCTCTGTCCAAATAGCCCACCATATTTATATGAATAACTGTATCAGATCCATACATACTATGCCATTTCATATTAATCCTTACAAGTACTGTGCAGGTTACTGACTTACCTTGTGAATGCAGCAGTTGACAGAACTGTATTTCAGGGCTGACTCTGTATGATGCAGGCAGTACATAGTCAGTACATGGATAGGTATAGGTTGTGTGGGTTGTCTGCCCTCACCAATTTTACTAAATGTATGTGAGTAGGAGTAAGGTGTCAGTCCCTAGGTCCCTAGGTTGTCAGTGAATGTGCTATGCATTGTCTCTTAGCCAAAATCAGGGTGTACTGGGCACACCTACCTCTGTCTACAGGGACCTCATCAGAGGGATCCTCCACCGAGTCCTCCTGTGAGTGTGGCTGTGGTGACATAGGCAGTGTTGGGGGGGGGGCTGTGTATCCCTTCCCTTTGCTGATCCTGCTGCAGCTGTTTCCACAGGATCATATTATGCAGCATGGCACATACTGTGAACATGTTTGCCCATGTGACTGTACAGAACTGCAGGGCTCCACCAGATACATCGAGGCACTGAAACCATGATTTCAGCAGCCTAAACAGATGCTCTATGATGTCCTAGTTTGTGGGTGTGCCTCTTTATGGCATTCTTCAGTTGGTGTGTGTGTGTTTCTGAAGGTTGTCATCATCCACGGTTTCAGTATGTAGCCAGCATCCCCAGCAAATGGCCATGTGGGATGTCCCCCCTGGCAAACATCTAATACAGCTGTGATGCGTGCCACATATGGAAGTTGTGATAACTGCCAGGGCTGCCAGCACACACACTGATAATAATCCCCTGGGCATTGCACATGACCTGGCAGTTGATGGAGTGGTACCCCTTGTGGTTGACATAGATTCTACCCTCTTCACCGGGTGGTGACTTGATGGGTACATGGGTGCAATCTATGGCGCCCAGTACCTCAGAGTAGTGTGCTACATGGTAGAAGTGTTGCATATTGCTTACCCTTGCCTCAGAGGTGAGGGGAAAAGGAATGTGCTCACTGGCATGTGGTAGCATGACATCCAGGAACTGGTGGAGTACCCTGGAAACAGATGCCTGAGACCCTGAACATGTCTCCATTTGGTCTTTGGAATGTCTCTGTAGATAGTATCCTATGTGCCACACATACCTCTGTTTCCACTGGGATTGATTCCCCTCGGTTGGCTCTGGTTCTCAGTTGAGGGCAGCAAAGCTCAGTGAGTTCTTGTAGTATGTCACTGTCCACCCTGTAGCACTCTACAATCTCCAGCTCATGTTGCACCTGAAAGGTTACCCTGGGTCTGAACACTCTCCTCCTTCTCTGTCTAGGTCTATTGTCACCAGCAGCAGCAGCAGCATTGACTTTAGCATCTAGCACATACACATGTAACAGACCTGCAGCAGACCCTACCATTCTCTCAAAGTTAAAATTACCAAGTCTGTACTCTAGTGGTGCAGAGCATGGGGAAAAATTTGATTGTTGTCTGTATCTATGCTTTATAGTAGTTTGCTGTAGGTGCTGTCTGTGTGATTGGCTACCTATGATGCAGTCCACCTGCCTAGGATATCATTAACATCATTTAAGTTCCACTGTGGTGATCCCTAACTGGGAAAAGCTGAAAGACAACAACAACAATGGCCCTAGTTTAAGTTAAAGAGAGGTGAACACAAACTCATTTGTCACTGGCTTTCACAAACGCTCAGCACTGCAGTGCATCATGCAAACGCATAGCCCACAGATAAACACAGGTCAGCAGTGAATGTACACCCCTCCCAAAACTTCAATGCTCAGCATCACAACACATTACATAAACACGCTCCACTGAGCTAAACAGAGCTTAGAAATGCATTCACATACCCCCTTCACATTAATGCTGTGCACTATGCCATGCCACCCAAACAAGCTCCACTTGGGCAAGCAAAGCTAAGAAGTAACAGCACACACCCCCCTTCTCAAATTTGCTCAGCACAGTGGTGTACCACTCAAACAGGCTGCAATTCACTTAGAAATCATTGGACACACCCCTTTGCTGTCAGCTACATTTTTGCAAACATGGACATGGTTCTCTGCCTACACGGAAGGGATATGCGGACACAATTGCCCCTTTGTGCTACTGAGTAACTCCAGCTTATTTGCGTAGAGGTCTGTGTTCACAGCCCAGAAATTGCATAGTTCTAAGCCCTACCACATTCACAACATAACCATTGCACCATTGCAGATACTCCACCTAGGGTCTTGCAATGCATTTCTGTCACATAATATTATATTTGTTTTTCCTACTATTTTATTTTTATTTTTCATAGAGCATGTTTGCGCAGCATTCCACAGTTTGCAAACATGCTCAGATTATTAAAAAAATATATTTTCTTTAACTAATTTCTTTTCATTTCTCTGACACACAGGGAATAGTATCACTCATATCTGTTTGTGGTGTGCTATTGCTGTCGATCTCACTACATTTTTGCAGCTCCTTTTGTCAGTTTAGTGTCCTGTACACAGACATTTTCCTTGTATACTATGGACATTGATACAGGGTCTGTGGAGTTTCATATCCACTTGCTGGATTGCTCCATCTCCCTCATTTGCATGAAATTCACCTGTTTATGAGGTGACTTGCATGCCATGGCAGTTTCCATGTTGGCAAGCTTGTGTGCAACATTCAGCACCTCTTACTGAATCTAAAACTGTTCGTGCTCACTTTAGCAGGGCAGCTTGATGCCTATACGAAAATAAAATCCGTGTAGGCTTTATTAAATTCCCCCAATGTTTTAGCTAATATTCAAAAGCCTAGAGGGGAGAGGTGCAGACCATCCCTGCCAAAGTAGTGTGGTCTATTAACCATCTCCTTCCATTCTGACAAATATTGCACCTCCTTAGAATGACACCACAAACTTAACCATTTATTAAAGTCGGTCATCTTTTGTTCGTATTGTGGCATCATCCTTGGAGAAGATAAAATGCTGCTCATTGCTAGGATCATACCAGCCTGGTTCACATATTCTGAGAGATCCATGATGTCTCTCTTCATATAGTCTAGGGAGGTATGTCTCAGGTCATTTACACCCGCATGGACTATGACTGAGTCATACCAGTACTTGTGGTCCAATGACTTAAGTGTATGCATAATGTGGTGGATTCTAGCCTCTGATAAGCAACTGACTGTATCTTTCTCCTTACTCAGCCTGGTAAGAGGGATGTCAGCATGTCTCACAATGGAGTCTCCACAGACCAGAATGCTGGATTCTGTGATGGCTTGTCTCATGGGCTTAGTAGCAGAGGCTCCATGAGATGTGTTGATGTGGGTATTGTTTTGAGAGTGCATCTGGGGCTGTTGAGGGTATTTGTTATGTGTACTTCATCTAGGAGGTCTTTGAGGTTTACATGGGTTACATTTAAGTGCTTCAGCATATGTGGGTCTATATGTCTGCTTTGAACTGTGTGTAATGGGTGCGGCATGTGTACTACTGACAACCTTATTGACATTAGGAGTACTTTTATGTGAGAGCTTTTCCTCCAGTGACACTGTGTAAATACATCTCTGACATACCATATCAGTTTGTTTAAGTATTCAGTAATCTCATCATCACGAACATGGGAGCACAATGTTCAACACCGGAAGTATACCCCTCACTGGTGAGATCAGATCACAAACTAATCTCACTGGAGGTCCTTATCCCGCCCCTACCCGAAATAAAAAAGACCACAGTAAAGAATTTCTTGAAAGCCGACTTCACACTTCTCAAGACTGGTGTGGTCTCCTTTAAGGCCCCCGAGCCGGTGGTAAACATTACTCAAACCACTGAATCACTTACAAATGCCTTCTACCAGCACCTGCAGGGCTGCATGGATCAGGCAATCCCAAGCAAAACAAAGACTCTTTGTACCAAAGGCAAGCATCCAGTCTGGTGGACCCCAGCCATAAACAAACTCTACAACAAAAGGAGAAAGCTACTACAAGATAGAGCAAAATCCTTAAAAGGTAAGACACCGCTGATCACTATAAGTAAAAAGCTAAGAGCTCTCATAAAATCATCCAAAGCTAATTTTGAGAGAAAAATAGCTAAGGACTCTAAAGACAACCATAAGGCATTCTTTAGCTATGTCAGAAACCTAGGAGGAAACTCCCAGATATGCTCAGAATTAGTCCAAAATGATGTGAAGATTACTGATCCTACAGACATTGCCAACATACTGGCTGACAGGTTCAGTGCAAACTTCTCCCTGCCAAAAGGAGAGGTATCTATACCAAATGATTGTAGCCCCCCCAAACATCTCTAACGCCCAGGTGAGAACTGCTCTCTCCAAGGCAAAGAACACAGCATCCATGGGACCTGATGGTGTCCCCGGCTGTGTGCTCCACGAACTCAACGAGGAATTAAACCCACAGTTAGGACAGCTGTTTAATCTTAGTCTCACCTCCGGATACGTAGCCAGGCCGTGGCGCACAGCCACTGTGGTCCCACTTCACAAAGGCGGTGCCTCCACCGACCCTGGAAATTACCGTCCCATTAGCTTGACAAGCCTTATCTGCAAAGCCATGGAGAGGATCATAATGGATCTCATAAATAAAGACATAGGGAATTTGCAGACTTTGGATCCAACCCAGTTTGGCTTTGTCAAAGGCAGATCATGCCTTTTAAACTTGGTTGACTTTTTCGAAACAGTCACCAAGGCCATTGACGAGGGAAAGGCAGTCCATGCAGCCTACCTAGACCTGGCGAAGGCTTTCGATACAATACCCCACTCGAGTATCATTGAAAAACTCATCAACTTAAATGTAAACCCATACATTACAAGATGGGTTGCAAACTGGCTGAGTGACAGAACCCACAGGGTCAGAGTTGCTGGCGCCATGTCAAACTCAAAGCCTGTCACAAGTGGTGTCCCACAGGGCTCAGTCCTGGGCCCACTCTTGTTTGGCATCTACTTTTCTGAAGTACAAGCAAACACAGGAGGGTTATGGCTGACAAAGTTTGCAGATGACTGCAAACTGGGCGCCGTAGTCGAAAACACATCTGACACAGATATCCTTCAGAAGGGTCTCACAGGAACGGATAACTGGTGCCAGAGCCATGGCCTAAAGTTAAATGCCAAGAAATGCATAGTAATACCCTTCGGGAAAAACAAGGTTACCCCTAGCTACCATATAGGTGGCAATCCACTGATCACAGAAGAAGTTATCAGGGACCTGGGGACTCAGGTTGACAGTAGCCTTTCATTCGACACTCATATTGCTAAAGTAGTTAGGAAGACCTTCTACATTGCCCACCTTATCATGAAGGGATTCACATCTAGATCAAGGGAGGTCATAATCTCCCTATACTCATCACTCATCAGATCAATGATTGAGTACAATGCCCCATTCGGAATGTATCTGACCAGACACTTGCAGCAGCTGGAGAGGCCACAAAAGTTCCTCACCAAAAGGATAAAGGGTCTCAAAAATCTGTCTTATGCTGCCCGACTGAAAGAACTCCAGCTATATTCAGTTGCTTACCGCTTGCTCAGAGGTGACCTGTGCCTGACATACAAGGCCATGTCAAACCCAGATTTGATGAACATGCTTCATCTCAAAAAATCTAGATCCCTCAGAGCCACAAGGGCGGGAGACTTAAACCGTGACACGGTTATTAATAGGACGTGCTGGAGGGATAGATTCATCACCCAAAGACTCCCTATGCTGTGGAACAAAATCCCGGTATATGTGAGGCAGAGCACCTCGCTGGCCTTGTTCAAGAGGAATCTTGACCAATGGATGGGAGATCGCAGATACACCCCAGGGGTTACCTCAGTGTCACTGCTCGACAGAGGCACAGCAAAATAATGGGCATAGTTTCTCCAAACTAAAGGGGTGGCGTAAGCCACAAAACTATGGGCTAGGCTTGTAAATGCCCTCGGGCAGATAGCCTAGTATGAACCTATGAACCTATGAACCTATTAACTGATTATCGGTAAACATGAGGCAATTTCTGCATTGACTCAAAATGGCCATATCCATCACTACAAACTAGTTGTCTTTTGTGCAACTAGCTGTTGGTGAAATTTTAATTGCACTTTCACAGGACAAATGTTACTCAATGTATCTTTTTCTATACAGGACACTGCTAAACACTTGTGGGGACACTAATAAATGTATTTATTTATTTATCTGACATTTGTTTAACGGGAAAGTCTAATTGGATATGAGTCCATTTTCAGTGCAGGCCTGGGGAGAAAAGCTCCACAGTACACATAAAGAGAATTAAATTGAACAATGGTTACAAATATTAAGATAATAATAAAGTAGTACAATATGTGAAATACATAATAAGCAAAATATAAAGGCAAGAAATAAAGTTGACCATACATTATATACAAAGTAGGAAGAGAGTTCCTAATGTGCATGTCATAAAAGCCATATACTTTTTCTGACAGGAGAACTAGATAATAAATTTCATTCAAATAAATAGAATAATAATAATAAATAATATGAAAATAAATAAATAGACCCTGAAAATTTTAAGGATGAAGTATTTTTAGGCTGAGATTCTGAAGTTAGAAACAAATCAAGCAGTACTTACTGAAAACAAAGAATTAGCTTGGCAAGAATGATGAAAAGAGCGGAGTCTTATTAATGGCTACTGCCTGGCTACTACTAATGCTGGTCTCACCACAGCTTAACTCTGCTAGGATACAATGCTCCTTTGTTTCTTCTCTCACCAGAAGCAAAACATTAGCACCAGTCCCGAGATGAGAAGCAGGCCACAGCTTGTTTGGTGATCCACAGTCTTGTACCAGATGGTGCAAGGGTCTATAGGCTTTTTGTAGCCTTTTCCTGGTAGATGCCTTGAATAGTAATGGGACCAATCAGGAACATCAAGCACAGGCCCTCACTGCCCAACCAGAAACAGTCAAAAATGAATGCACTCTGATCCTTGTCTCACCAGGAGCAGAATATAAGCTCACATTTTAAGCTGGCACATATAAAGCAGTTATTAGGCTTTCTGGTGATTAGCAGTCTCCAAGAAATAATGCCCCTGTGCTCCTTCTCTCAGCAGGAGAAAACAGAAGCACTAATCCCAAGATGAGTACTGATAGGCAGAACGTGGTCTCTCAAATAATTGGTGGTGTTGCAATACATGTTGCAAATTTTAAAGGTAAGATGAAAAAAATGGGTTAATAACTTAAGCACTGCAGTATGCCCAAAGCAGCTAGATATGAAAGAGAGGGTTAAATTGAGCTTTAGCTGTCTAAGTGGAGAGCCACTAATTTTAAAACAACAAGATAGATAGAAAGGGGGTGCGCACTTTCTACACTGATTCTATGGAATACACTAGGATGGCTAATAAATTTAATTAGCTGAAGAGGAATGATTTCACAAAATGATAATTTGTACTTGCAACACCCAATGAAAGAGGAGAGGAGATATGTGGTTAAATTAAAGTAAGGGGCAGGCAACTAGAAAGACAGTTGAGTTTTAACAACATAGCAGCTCCAGGGTGGGACAGCGGGAAAAAAATTCTGTGTGACTCAAAAGAGACACAGCTGTGGTCTCTTTCGTAGTTTTAATATGCAGCTAAAAGCAGAATAGAAGTAAAACACAGTGTAAAGAAAACAAATCACAATATACAACATTCAAGAAGGCAAAAATGTAATACAAAACACAAGAAAGCAAAACCAAATTATTTATTTATTTACAGTTTGGATTACCGTGATAGTCCATTGGGCCAAAAAGAGCCCATTTTCAATGGAGGCCAGGGGAGAAAAGCTCCATATACAATTATACAAATGAAAATTAACATATACACACAAGTTGTTACACAGTATAAGATATTTTTTAACAGTATGCAATAATAGTAAAATAAACATATAAAAAGAAAAAAATATGGTGAAATATGCCCTGTATTAACATCCAAAAGTAGTATCAAGAATACAAATAATACAGCAGAGGCCTGTGACTTGTAAGCCATATTTAGAATTTTAGAGGAACAAGGTATACAGGGTTGCAAGTTGTGCAAGTGTAAGAGTTTGTCAGAAATAGTAAGGAGAAATTAACATTTCCCCTCACAGGAAGTTGTGATACAGTCTGGGGTGAGCTTTTCCAGTAAAGCTTTGAAATGTTTTATTTTACTCCTTAAAAAGAAAGTTTAGTTAGTCCACCCTCATTTCACAGATTATTAACCTTAAGTGATCTGTTCTAACGTCTGTGTGATTATAAGAGCAATATTTAAAATCTGTCCCTATTTTTTGGGTCTTTGTCCCCCCCATGTTATTTAATGCTTTGTCCAGATTTATTGTGCTAAGAGGTTGAGAGGTGTGTATGTAGAACCAGTTGATGTACTGATGGTAAAATAAGATCTGGAGAAGTTAGCAAGAAAGTGGAGCTCGAGCTAGTAAAACATCTCATTGTCACTGAGCAAAAAAATGCCTTTGGCAACCAGTCCATCTGATTCCAGTGTACAGACAGGACCAACTTAAAAGTACCCTTGTTTATACATTGTAGGAGCTACAGATTGAAAGCCTGAATCTGAAAGTTCAAAATTGAAAACTAAAATATTGAAAATCCTGAACACACAGGATACTCAACACTACTATATCAGCACAAGTACATACAGAAACATATTTCCCTTCAACTATATGTAGAAAGCCCCTGCACTGATTTGGGGGCTGCCCTCAAACCTGTTATTAATATATCAACTCCGAGATTTCACTTCACTACACTAAGTGCAATCTTGGAGTTGATATATTTAAGTAGCAGGGGGTGTAGGTGTGCAGCCCCCCAATTGGAGGATGCTGGGGGCTTGCCCCCCTGCTTATACTTAGAGAAAAGTAATATAGTTTGTGTTTTATTTGTTTCTGTATGTACTTGTGCTGGAATATAGTAAGTGCTGGTATCCTGTGTGTTTTCAGGATTTTGAATTTTCAGTATTTTGAGTTTTCAATATTTTGAACTTTCAGGATTTTGGTCTCAGGATTTTGGGCTTCCAGGATTCTGTAGCACTCCCGTTGTGCAGCATAGAATGATTTCTTTACTACTATAGACACATGATGGCCAAAGGCCAGGTTACTGTCTATGTGTGCCCCCAAATCCCTGACTACTGTGTCACTCTTAGTATGTGTTATCAATATGGTAGTTTCTAGGGGTAGTTGATTTCCTAAAGGGTACTACTATGCATTTCTTGACACTGAGATTAAAACTGTGGATCAGGCATGAGTTATTTGTCTGAGTCAACCCCACATGGAGTCTATTCATGTCATAAGGGGAATTCTGTGACTGCACTTAGTTTTCAATTGTTTGCAAACTTGGTCAACCAGAGGGCCTTGATCTTGGTCTTTACTTTAGAGAAGTATATGTCAAAAAAGAGTGGACCCAGCATAGAGGCCTGAGGGTCTCTGCTTATGAGGTGAACTCCCCTATCTTAACTTCCTGGGTTTTATCTGAGAACCACCCATCTATCCAGTGGGTGACAAAGGGCTTATACCTGTTTTTTTTTAATTTGCTTACAGTGTGGGATATTGCATAAAATGCTTTGACTAGGTCAAGATAGGTAGTACACACAATTTTCCTATTGCCCATTCCTTTGGTGACCTGCTCAAAAAAGTTCACCTTATTAAGTAAGCATGATTAGTCCTTGACAAAGCCAAACTGGGTTGGATTCAGTGTCTGAAATAGTTCCTATATCATTCTTAATCATTTCCATGCTAATTATTTCCATGGTTTTGCATATGAGACTAGTCAGACTTATGGGTCTGTAGTTACTGGGGTCTGTAGATTGCCTGCCCTTGTGTAGAGGGATGACCACTGTAGTTCTCAATTCATATGGCATGAAGCTATAACTATAGTTAAGTAGTGACTGCAGTGGTCCTGTTAGGTTGTGTTTCATGCTGTTTAGGAGACATCCTAGGATATTATCAGGGCCCCATCGATGCTGTATTCTTGGCCTTGGAGAGCATGCTGAGCACCTGCTCTTTAGTGATAGCTGAGAGGTTATGATCGATGGTATTTCCTGAAAGGTGTGTTCAAAGAAGACAGGCGTAAAATTGCAGTTGCATTTGTTAAGCAGTAGATTTCCTATATCTGCTGGCTCAGTGCAGGTGGCTCCATTTATAATTAGTTTTGCATATTATGTTGTACTACATTTTAGGTTACGGACATAGCTAAAGAATGCCTTATGGTTGTCCCTGGCCTGGGAGGCCATTTTTACCTCATATTTGGTTTTGCAAGACTTTACTTGCCCTCCAAGATGCTTATTTAGATTGATGAGAGAGTTTTTTTATCCTGTTGGTTGTTGCAGATCCTTGCCATGACTTTCTTCCTTTTTTTATACAACCTACTGATGTTGGTTTTCCATCAGGGTGGCATTGCTGTCTCTATCTATTATTATGATCCTACAGGGTCTTTGTGAACAATTTTTCTTAGGCGGCATTGTTGTTAAAGTTGGGGGGGCTTGAAATTTTAACAAGTTATCACTAAATAGTAGGAAGTTTATCTTAGAATAGTTTCTAAATCTTTGAGGGCTAGCAGGGTCCTGTGATTTATTTTTAGTTCAAAGGGGACAGCTTTATGGTCTGACCTTACCAGACAAGACATTATACTATGAGGGATGCATTGGTCTTCCATGTTAGTGAGGACCAGTTCCAGTATGTTCATGTCCCTAGTGTGAGTATGGACTATCTGGTCGATGGTGTTTATGTTGACCAAGTCCAGACATGTCTAAGCCTGCAGATTTGGGATCATGTAAGATTCCTAGTTTATAGTAGGGTAGTTGAAATCTTGTGGGCACATAAATCAGATGGTAAAATACCAGGATGGTACTCAGGTTGACAGGTTTCAATGGTCAGATGGTCCCATGATTATTGCCTCACTCTAAACAGTGATTTACAGCATTATTTGGATCGGTTGAAATAAAGTTAATATGTGTGCATAGGCACTAGCAAGTATATGCAATCCATGCTGAGCACAGCTCAAGTGAATAGGGAAGGTCAGCAAAATACAGCATGGTAGTGAGCAACTGATAAGCTAGCAACAATATCCAAAAAGGTGGGGGTTACATGGAAATAGCAGACTACCCAAGGTGCAGGATGAATGCTTAGTCATCCTTCAGAAGTCTATTATTTCCTGGTAAAGCCCACCCTGGGGGCATTATTGAACTTAGAAAAGGGTCTATCTGTTGTTTTGTATTTGGTATTTGTCTTACTATCTGTATATATGTGTGCACGTAAAAAATATTTGTGTGTATGTGCATGTGTGTGTGTGTGTGTGTGTGTGTGTGCGCGCGCGTGTGTGTGTGTGTGTGTGTGTGTGTGTGTGTGTGTGTGTGTGTGTGTGTGTGTGTGTGTGTGTATGTATGTGTGTGTAAGTAGATATACAGATAGATAGATAGATAGATAGATAGATAGATAGATAGATAGATAGACAGACAGACAGATAGACAGACAGATAGATAGATAGATAGATAGATAGATAGATAGATAGATAGATAGATAGATAGATAGATAGATAGACAGACATAGATATATGTCTGTGTATGTACATTCTTTTTCTGTAAAATATTTCCTCTACCTACTGTTTCAAAGTTGGTAAAGGGTATATAATTGTTATGGTAGGATTTATTTTACATTCAAACATAATTTATATAAACATATAATTATGTCTCCGCACAGATGAACAGACATGTTGTCACAGAAACACACTCAAACAGATACATGCAGAGGCACAGATAGACAGACACACACATATTGATTGTAACACATGCATGCTTATGAACGCACACACACACGTGTCTACCAGCTACAGATTCTTCATTGACTGTGTAAAACTCAGATAACTGATTCTGATCAAACAAATAAAAACTTAAATAATAGACTTAGTAATATAGTGCTGCGGTAGCATTGTCGCCTCACAGTTAGACGTTGCCCATTCGATTCTCAGTTAGAGCGTCTTCTGTGTGGTGACATGCGTGAATGGGCGTTCCTTCATTGAAGGTTGTGTGTTAGGCCCGGCAAGCCAGCACGTAAAAATCTACTGCCAATCTTTAGTGGACCGGAGTTCCGCTGTGGCGACCCCTAACCGGGAAAAGCCGAAAGACACAACAAAGACTTAGTAATATATTTAGTTAATTTAGCTATCAGACATATAGAGTGTATATCGCTACAACTACTTCATACACACACACACACACACACACACACACACACACACACACACACACACACACACACACACACACACACACACACACATATAGTTAGTCATTTAGTTTTATTTGTTAACTGGGGTAGAGCACTGATCAAAGCTTATTGTTAGAATTAAAAGTATTTTCTGCCAGTGTACTATAAGTAGGATTGTAAAGAAATAGACTATATAATTGAGTTAGATAGCTGTATATGTATATATAGCCAATTCATTGTTTATGTACAGCTCAAATGTCTAAGTACTGCAATCAGATGAACAGATAGATGCAGTGCAACTCATTAGTGTCCATGCTCCCCGTGTGTGTGTGTGTGTGTGTGTTATATATATATATATATATATATATATATATATATATATATATATATATACATATATATCTATCTCCATATATGGAAACACTTTATAAGCTCAAAATTCTGAAATATCGAACTTCAGAATCTCGAGCCTATCTAGTCAAACGGATGGAAATCGCGAACCCGGAAATGTCGAATCCAACAACGGTGAACCCACGGTACGGATAGCGCGTTAAGTGAGTGTTGTTTATTTTAGGGTTTTGGGGATGGATTGTATGTTTGTGAGTGTGTTGGGATGTTTTATGTGTGGGTTAGGGTAGGTAGGTCAGAGTGTGAGTGTGTTAGTGTTGGGAGTGGTGGTGTTTATATGTCTGTGATGTGTGTTTGTGCGGGGGGTGGAATGTGTGGTGCTGTGTTGTCTGTGTTATGGAGTGCAGTGCGACCTTGGATTTAGTATATATTAGTGCGGGGGTGTGGGGGGCACAGCCCCCCACATGGGTGGTGCAGGGGGGCTTGCCCTAGTAAGCGTAGGTGTGCGTGTTTGTTTAGTTGTGTGCGTGTGTGTTGTATTGCTTTTTGTACAGTGTCAGGAGGTTGTGTGTTTGTGTTTGTATGTGTTGTGTAGTGTGTGCTGTGTCTTTAAGCAGGTTTGTTGTTTTGGGAGTTTGGGTTTCGCAGTTTTGTAGTTTTGGGAGTTTGGGTTTTGCAGTTTTGTGGTTTCGGTTATTTGGATTTTCAACTTCATTGTCTCGAGATACTGAAATTCGAAATTTCAGTATTTCGAGATTATGAAGTGAATCAGTATATATATATATATATATATATACATATATATGTGTGTGTATATTTATATGTTACCTGGGTTGGAGTTAGAGCACTGATCATAGTTAACCATTTGTATTCTTGGCCTGGGATGCACTTTACAATAAAAGAAACATTACATCAGGAGATATCGATAAAGGATACAATATGTAGATAGACCAAACTAACAAAGTTGTGAACATTGTTTCTTATGTGCATTAGAAAACATAGTAGGGATCAATTAGAATATGCAAACAGTGTACACATAGACCTTAAATTAAGAAAAGTGTGCACTAAGTAGGATTCTAAAGAAATAAAGTATATATCTGAGTTAGATACAGTAGTTGTGTGTGTGTGTGTGTGTGTGTGTATGTGTGTGTATATATATATATATATATATATATATATATATATATATATATATATATATCTATGTATATATATATATATATATATATATATATATATATATATATATATATATATATATATATATCTATGTAAATACATGCACACACACATACACCATAAAAACATATACATATACAGATATATTCCCTTGCAACTGCTATATATATGTGTATATATACACACACACACACATACATGTATATATATATATATATATATATATATATATATATATATATATATATATGGTTCTGCTCTTTATCAAAAGTACATCACTTCGAAAAAGAGACGTAGACCCACACTTACGTGAAAGTGCACTTAATTGAAAGTGCACTTCCATGAAGAACGATTCAACAAAGTATTAACGAACACCAAAACAATGTTTGTGCCACCCACAACCCCCAACTTAAATACGCCAACTCCGAGACAGACTACAGTGGGGAAACAGGTAAATTCCATTTTCCCCACTGTTGTGTGCTTCGGCACCTCAGTGTTCCTTAATGGTTCGTTTCAGTTAAGTGCACTTTCTCGTACGTGTGGGTCTACTGTTCTTTTTCGAAGAAGTGTACAGTAGACCTATATATATATATATATATATATATATATATATATATATATATATATATATATATTAAATACATGTACACATACATACACACATATACATATACAGATATATTCCTTTGTAACTGCTCCTGCTGCAGTTACTTGTGTTAGTTTTGTTTTTTCTCTCACCAAGCAACTCTCTGTCAAACGTTTCAGCAAGTGAAAAGGAAACGGTGGCTGCAGTGAGATTTCAGTCACAGCATGTTGATTTTTGTGCCAGGAACAGGCACACTTGTTTTTTACTGGGCTCTCCCAGTACATTAATTCACTCCTTTGGAACACAGAGTATTCATTGGGGTTCATTGATTCTTCTAGCCAATTTGTTAAAGCTGATTCATTTTTATTTGAATTCCTAACAGTGTGGTATTCCTATAAAAGGTACTTATAACACAGATGAAAAAGTCACCTGTTTCAAGAGAAAATCTTACAAAAATTCTGCCCTGGAATAAGTGCTTTTGGAATAAAGAAAATGTACTATTAACATAAATGTATCAAGAAATGAGGCCCCCAGCATTGCAGATGTGAGAAGTGAAATATACAGCATATGTCACTGAAGTTATTGTGCTGCTTATTACAAGCATTTTCTTGAGTAAGAAATGTTCATAGGTTCATACTAGGCTATCTGTCTGCAGGTTATTGCATTCTTACCCTATATATAGAGGTTAGAAGCAAACCCTGTGACTTGTATGACGCGTTCACCATTATACCAACCCCTTCCCTAGACTATCTAGAAGACAAAAAACCAAAATGCATATATCCACCAATGAGGGTCAGCGCAGCATTTCTTGTGTGATGTTACTTTGGCAAGCTGCAGAACTTCACAGAATCTGTTTCCTTAGATGAATCATCCCATTTCATAGCTTATTTATTTGTTTCATTGGTGAGCAGAAATGAAATCAGAAGCAACAACTAGCACCTCTTAAAGTAAGAGAAGAACAGAAAATATGATAAAATGTAAACCTATTGCAACTAGGTAATGCACAATTAAAGCAGCCATCTACACAGTGGGCTTGTTTTCACAGTCATCAGCATGTAAGTTTCAAATGTACCGGAAATAGTATCAGTTGGTACTGAGTT
This sequence comes from Protopterus annectens, assembly GCF_019279795.1. Lineage (NCBI taxonomy): Eukaryota > Metazoa > Chordata > Ceratodontiformes > Protopteridae > Protopterus > Protopterus annectens. The sequence continues at coordinate 1,797,525,552 of NC_056732.1, forward strand.
TTATCAAGTATCATCCTGATACAGCATTACTGTACTTCTTAGCCTCACTGCCATCACCTCCACCACACATACACACACCCTAAGACCCATTTGTTCCTCCATGGGGTAAAAGCCAGGCCAATATATTTTGGTACCAAGGCAATAATCCTAAAGTCCATTTGTTTTCTGACCACTCGTGTAGCAGTGATGCAGAAGTTAAGGTTATAAGCTGTAGTTTGTGTGTTACGGGGTTTGATTCCCTCTGCTCTTATTTGCCTACTGTGTGACCTTGTGCAAGTCACTCAATGAGGCATTGCTCCAGTGTCACCAATGAAAAGGGACTATGTATCCAGTGTGTCTATCTGGTGAACAAATAGGATTTCTGTTATTATTATTATTATTATTATTATTATTATTATTATTATTAGGGTAAGAGAGCAGAGGCTGATTTTTTTCCCTTTAGATGTGGCAGGTGCTGAGAATAGGCCATCATATGCATGAAATGCGCACAGCTCTGGCCTAAACCCACCATATTGGCTGTGATGTTCACTTGAGTTGCCCTTGCATACACACATGACAGTCCTTCTGGTAACGTGCAGCATGTCTGTCATACTCACCCACATTGCTGCATGTCATACACCTCAAACTCCTCCAAATGTCTACACTACAGTATTACAGACCACTTCCTCCATCAACGATGGGGGAGTTAGTGTCAGCCATTCATTCCTATTCTACCCCACCTGGACCCTACTGCCTCTCATAGGTTCATAGGTAAGTACTAGGCTATCCGCCCAAGGGCATTTATAAGCCTATCCAGAATGTGTTGACTTTCGCCACCCCCTTAGATTAGTTCCCTGTGCCTCTGTCCAGCAGAGCCACTGCAGTGAACCCCTGGGTAAATTTTCTGTTTCCCATGTGATGTGACATCTCATGATGTGAACTGAGCAAAAGTCATCTCAGCTGTCATCAAGACTTTATCTCTCTGTACCACATAGCCATGCAATATTGTACATTTGTTCTGAGACATCAAACACTTACCTTTCAGTGTTATTTTACTATAAAAATTGATTTTCCCCTACTACATATCACCACTGCTATTATGAAATCTAAAGTAGAAATAGTGGGTACCATTTAATACTATAAAATGCTATGTATGCTATGCTATAAAATACGACTGGTTCCTAGCAGCAATGGGTACCAAAGCCCTATGGGATGCTTAGAAATTAAGACACAGTAGTATATGATCTTGTACATAGTTGGACTCCTTTGAGTTGCCATGGTACTTCCTGCAAGGGGTGCAAATGCAAGTGGCACCCACCAGACCAGAAGGATTGCATGTGATTCATAAATATTGCATCATCTCCATGCAGGCTGGTCCCAGTGTGGCAACTTATGGTACTTAAATTGCATACCTATGGACAGTGCAGTAATTGTGCTAACACTCTAAAACACTCATAAAGGCAGAGGAACAAATTTAACAATTAATTACTCTGCTGTTTAAATACACACAGACCTTTTCCTGCATTTGTAACCTAAATAATCAGAGTATGTGATAATAATATGGCATCTCTTCTGGAGAAATGTGATTTCCCACTTTCATAGGTAATAATTAATAAGCAGTTGATCCCCATTTCATGACAGCAGCCCACACCTTAATACTTCACCCATCTACTGCAAAGTACACCTCATCAACTTCTTTAACTAATACAACTCTGTTTCAAAATGTCTTTGTTGGCCTTAAGGCACTGCTGTGATCTATGACAGAAAATGACTCCAAGATGATATAATTAAAACATATTACAAAAATATGCAGAGAATGTGCTCTGCCTACATGTTAAATAAAAATAGTTAGCTAACGATGCAACAGCTGGGCTAACTTGCTCAGCTTAAATGAAGTAGGTAAAACTCTGCCCTACCTTCTACAGAAAACTTATATTCATGTTTCCCATCATTTGCTTGACATTAAAGATTTCAAAATACTGCTTGAAGCTGAAAAAGCTGAATCCAAAAGCTTCTGGGCAAAGCCTATTAACTTCCACAAAAGAGAAATAATCCTTCAAACCTTTCTAGAATCCTTCTGTAAAAAGGGGTAGTAAAACAGTATACTCAGTGCCTGTATATAGTCTAGGGATTTAATTTCATTTCATTCCTTTCTTTCTTTATTTCTTCTGATACAGATATGTAGGTTCATAGGTGTGTACTAGGCTAATGTCCCTGGGGCCTTTACAAGCCTAGCCATAGAATTAGCTTGGCATAGTGCCACCCGACCTCAGTTCCTAGTGCTTCTGTCAAGTAGAGCCACTAGAGTTATCCCTGGGGAGAATTTTCTATTTCCTGACTACTCATCAAGATTTCTCTTGAAGAGGGTCAGCGAGGTGCTCTGCTTGACATGTATGGGAAGTCTGTTCCATAGCATGGGCAGTCCCTGTGTTATGAACCTGTCCCTCCAGCATGTTCTGTTAATTGTGGTAATGAGGTTGAGGTCATTGGAGCATGTGGTGTGGAGGGATTGGGATTTCTTTAACTGTAGCATTTCTAACAGAGCTGGGTCAGACATGGCTTTGTAAGTCAAGCAGAGATCGCCTCTAAGTAGGCGATATGAGACAGAATAGTTTTAGTTTTTTGAGTCTGACCATATAGGACAAGTGTTTAAGTGTATTAGTATAGAAGAAGGGTTCTGCCCGAAAGCTTTGCTTTGTTATTAAAGGTGGTTTTTCCTACAAGTTTGTGTTACTTGCTCCACGTTTTGCAGCTGGTTTTTTGGTCTACAAGTGTTTAAGGCCTAGGATCCTCTTTGTGAGGTACTTTTGTGGCCTCTCCAGTTGTTGCAGGTGTCTAGTGAGGTACATGCCAAATGGGGCATTGTACTCGATGATTGGCCTAATGAGGGAAGGGTAGAGGGAGACAATGATCTCTTTCTTCCTGGATGCAAAACCCTTAGTAATGAGATGTGTCACATAGAAGGAGATTGTGACCACAATGGCAATGTGGTGATCAAAAGAATGGCTGCTGTCAACCTGTGTTCCGAGAGTACAGAGGAAAACAGGAAGCAAACTGGAAGTAAAAATCATCTAAGATGTGTGTGTGCTCATGCGTGAGTGTGTGTGTGTGTGTGTGTGTGTGTATGTGTGTGTGTGTGTGTGTGTGTGTGTGATTAGTTTATTTCTAGATGCAGGAACATAAATAACAAGTACACACATATTTCCAACACCCAAGTATCTGACAGTCCAACATCTTATGTCAAGAATTAAAGAGAAAGACAAATATAGTCAAGAATAAAAGCCACATATAGGTTCATAGGTTCATAGGTTTATACTAGGCTATCTGCCCTAAGGCATTTATAAGCCTAGCCCAAAGTTTTGTGGCTTACGCCACCCCTTATATGAAAAAATACTGTGCCCATTAGTTTGTTGTGCCTCTGTCCAGCAGTGACACAGAGATGATTCTCGGGGTAAACCTACGATGTCCCATCCACAGATCAAGATTTCTCTTGAACAGAGCCAGCGAGGTGCTCTGCCTCACATGGACCGGGATTTTATTCCACAGCATACGGAGTCTCTGAGTGATAAATCTATCCCTCCAGCACGTCCTATTTATATCCGTGCTAAGGTTTAAGTCGCTTGCTCGAGTGGTTTTGGTGGATTTGGATTTTTTGAGGTGGAGCATGCCCATTAATTCCGGGTTGGACATGGCCTTGTATGTCAGGCACATGTCACCTCTGAGCAGACGGTATGCGACTGAATAGAGCTGGAGTTTCTTCAATCTGGCAGCATATGACAGATTTTGGAGTCCCTTTATCCTTTTGGTGAGGAACTTTTGGGGTCTCTCCAATTGCTGCAGATGTCGGGTGAGATACATCCCGAATGGGGCATTGTACTCGATCATTGGTCTGATAAGTGAAGAGTACAGGGGAACAATGACCTCACTAGATGTGGATGTGAATCCCTTCATGATCAGGTGGGCAATGTAGAAGGTCTTTCTAACCACTTTAGCAACGTGAGTGTCAAAAGAAAGGCCACTGTCAACCTGGGTCCCCAGGTCCCTATTAATCTGTTCTGTGCTTAGTGGATTGCCACCTATATGGTAGCTTGGGGTTACCTTGTTTTTCCCGAAGGGTATGACTATACATTTTTTGGCGTTTAACTTCAGGCCATGGCTCTGGCACCAGCTATCTGTTTCCGTGAGTCCCTTCTGAAGGATATCTGTGTCCGATGCACTTTCCACTATGGCGCCCAGTTTGCAGTCGTCTGCAAACTTTGTCAGCCAAAGTCCTCCCATGTTGGCCTGTACTTCTGTGAAGTAGATGCCAAACAATAGGGGGCCAAGGACCGAGCCCTGTGGGACACCACTTGTGACCGGCTTGGAGTCTGACAAAGCACCAGCAACTCTAATCCTGTGGGTTCTGTCCTTAAGCCAGTTTGCAACCCATCTTGTGACATATGGGTTTACATTTAAGCTGGTACGTTTTTCTACAATACCCAAGTGGGGTATTGTGTCAAAAGCCTTTGCAAGGTCAAGGTAGGCTGTATGGACTGCCTTTCCCTCATCAATGGCCTTGGTGACTGTTTCGAAGAAGTCGACCAAGTTCAAAAGGCATGATCTGCCCTTGACGAAGCCAAACTGGGTCGGGTCCAATGTCTGCAAGTCCCCTATATCTTTGTTTATGAGCTCCATTATGATCCTCTCCATAGCTTTGCAGACTAGACTTGTTAAGCTTATGGGGCGGTAATTACCAGGGTCCGTAGAGGCACCGCCTTTGTGGAGTGGGACCACAGTTGCTGTACACCACTCCTTGGGCACGTATCCTGTGGTAAGGCTGAGATTAAGCAGCTGCCTTATGTGCAGGTTTAATTCCTCATTTAGCTCGTGTAGCACACAGCCGGGGACACCATCCGGTCCCATTGATGCTGTGTTTTTAGCTTTAGAGATAACAGCTTTCACCTGCGTATTTGAGATGTCTGGGAGGCTACACTCTGCTGGGATAGTTATCTCTCCTTTAGGGGGGGAGAGGGGGGTGAAGTTTGCACTGAACCTGTCTGCCAGTATGTTGGCAATGTCTGTGGGTTCAGTGATTTTTGTATCATTTTGGACTAATTCTGAGCATATCTGGGAGTTTCCACCCAGGTTCCTAACATAGCTGAAAAAGGCCTTATGATTGTCCTTTGAATCCATGGCAATTTTTCTCTCAAAATTGGCCTTAGTTGATTTTATGAGTGCTCGTATTTTTTTACTAATAATGATCAGGGGTGACTTCCCTTTTATGGATTTTGTTCTATCATGTAATAGCTTTCTCCTCTTATTGTAAATCAGGGAAAATATCAGGGACTCATTTGTGTTTTTTTTAATTTGTTTATTATTTATTTGATCCTAGCAGTCCATTTTCACATTCAACCTGGAAATATGTGAAATTTTTAGTCAGGTCAAAAGTAACACATAGCAGTCTCCGAATGAAGAGAGGGGTCTAAATGGAGAGATGATAAAATCAGCAAGATAAACAGAGTAGTATTGCCAGAACTGAATTTACCCTCAAGTCTCAGTGAGTACCTTCATGAGGTGGACCCTGTATTTACAAAATCTCACCAAAATAATACCGATATATACACCATATTTTATATATCATATATCATAGACAGGAGTAGGTTAAAAATAAAAAAGACAACTGTGTGCACAAGTCCCAGGATAAAAAAGTGACCATTCCTGGTATGTGAACTGGTGCCAAGACTGGATAAAATGACAGTGTAGAGTCTTCAAGGCACAGAAACATTTCTATAATGGGGTTGGCGGGTCTATATTAGAACATTGAAGTTTCAAAACTTCGAATGTTCTAATATCAACCTCTATTCAGCGAAAGCTGAAAATATCGAAGCAACAGAAAACCAAATTTTTTCCTAGGAAAAGAATTCGATTGTCCATTTCTGTTGCTTCAGTATTTTCAGAGCTGTGGTGGAAAGTTACGGGTCGGGTTCAAGTAAGTGTGCGACTGAGTGTGGGTTACGTTAGTTAGGGTTAGGATGCGGGTTAGATATGTATGCGATTGTGTGGACATGAGGGTTAGGGCAGGTTTTGTGAGTTAGAGTTAGGGCGCGGGTCAGGTAAGTGTACAATTGTGTGGAAGTGAGGGTTAGGGTTTGGGTTAAGGTAAATGGATAGTCAGTGGTGTGTGTATCGTTTAGTGTAGGGTTAGGTGTAAAATTTTAGGTGTATGTGTGTGGATTGCTGTTTGTTTGGTGTGCTTGTGTTGCGTGTATGTGTTTTGGAACAGCAAATTTTTTCCCTAGGAAAAAATTCGCTGTTCTGTATGTTTAATGTTTTCAGCTTTTGCTGATATAGGGGTCGATATTAGAATAGTCGAAGTTTTGAAACTTCAATGTTCTAATATAGTCCCGGGGTTGGCACCCCATTGTAGAAGAAAGTACTCCACAAAAAAACACAAAAACTGACAGGCCAAAATGAGCCATAAAGATGATAGAGTGGACTATTAATGGTAAGGAAGAAATTATTTATTGTTACTATTATACAAGAAGCCCAGAATGTCCATGTACAAGGTATTCAAATGGTATGCTCTATCGGCAAAAGCACTACCTTACACCTGCTACTAAAATCACTCTTTCTACTTCCTTTCTTATCCCCTCACTTCTCTATGGAGCACCACTTCTAACTAACATACAGTCCTCTCTGAAAACACAACTCTCCTCCTGCTACAACAAAATCGCCAGGTTCGCTACCAGCCACAAGTCCTCCACCCACCACTGTTCTTCTCTCCAACAACTACATTGGCTAGAACTACCCAAGCATCTCAACTATACTCAACTAACTCTTGCACACAAGCTCATTTTCAACCCCTCCCTCTGTCCCTCCCTGTCTTCTACCTTTAAAATGCACCTACCCAATAGAGTATTAAGGTCTAACAACCAAAATCTATTAGAAGTCTACAAACCAACTCGTCCCTCAGGCAAAAATCTTCTATCGCATGGTCTAGCACGCCTCTGGAACTCCCTACCTCCATCAATTCGTATCACCTCCAACCATTTTACTTTCAAAAAATCCCTTCATTTATATCTAGTATCCCAGTGGGAATGCTCTTGCTTCCACCCCACATAACTAACACTGGTAATTCCATCTTCCTTTCCTTCCCCTATTTACACCTGCAAAATTCCCTTAGAATTTCTCCTATCCCATACACTCTTAGTGTTATTATTGTATCCACAAGAATACACTACGCTGTACCCCTTAAGTGTAGGATTCCTGATATGTAACTGTACTTCTCATTAATTACTTTGCAACATTCCTTCTTTGTACCCTGTAAGCTTCATCACTAGTTTGCATTAGTTGTAAAAGTTTCATTTCTAGTTTGTATTAGCTGTAATGTTTCCTCTACTACTTTGTAATTGTTTGTTTGAATCTTTTACTCTTGTATAATTATCATGTTTAACTTATTGTAAATTTGATTGTTTGGAGCTTTTCTCCCCAGGACTCCATTGAAAACAGGTTCTTTTTGGCCCAATGGACTATCCTGGTAAACCAACTGCAAATAAATAAATAAAATTAAGAGAGAAATTAGAGGAAAGAAAAATACTTTCACAAGAAAAACTGTCAAAAGCTTCAAATGCAAATTTGTGTTCATTAATGCAACAGATACTTGAAAAACATTATATAGACCTAGAAACTTTGTACCATTTGAAAATAGAAGTGACAGAGGAAGTACAAAACTATAAAGAACAAAACCTGGAGATCTTTTAAAGGCATAAGAAGAAACATGGGCATGGGTAAGAAAGGGAGAGCTATTTAAAGAGTAATACAGGCAAAAGTACCCAGATATGGAAAATTTCACAATACAAAAAATAAGATCACAAAGGAGGAATGTAGAACAGAAGATTATAAAGTAGAAGTTAAACAAATAGAAGATGAGGTTGTGGAATCTCAGCAAAGTGATGGATTTAGTCTACAAAGTCTAACACAGATTATGTCACAGCATGATGGAAAAATGAGTCCCCAAATTAAGTCAAAACAGATCAAGTGGGAGACATCTGAAGAAGAAATATGGACATGGGAAAGAAAAAGAGATTTAATATGGTGCAATATTTATGCAAAGAAAAAATCAAAAGTAATCGATTCAAAAAGCAGCACCAAAGATATTTCAAAAGAAATACAGGCAAAGGAAGCATCAGGATATAGAAAATTTACCAATAGAAGAAATAAGAAAACAAAGGGGGAAGTAGAAAAGAGGATGCAGTGCCTAAATTCTGGTGAAAAGCATTAACATCTTTAATGAAATAGAAACTGAAGTTACGGATTAACTGTGAAGTGAAGGATTTACTGTAGAAAATCCCAAGTCTGGTAACATCACAGCATTATGGACCAATGAGTCCCCAAATTAAGGAGAAATAAAGTGGAACAGGAAGCATCTGATCACTTGCCACATGAAGATAACCTGGAGCCTTCAGTAGGAAACTAGTACAACACTTCAGCTGGATTTGTACTGCAAGGGAAAGAGGAGGAAATAGTGGCAACTTTGAAACAGTCAATGTTGTGGAGCAAAAGGCCAGTGAGTTTCCATATAAAAGAGGAACAGATGATGCAGCTGAAGAGACTATGTCACAGGAAGATGTTCTGGAACTTTCTGTAGAATGCCTGCAGGAAACAGAGAATAAAGAATGTGCCCTCAGTTTAGAATAAAAAGATCTAAGCGAAGAGTTGATTTAATAGAGATAGACAAACATATTAAGATCAATGAAAGAAACGGATTACAGAAATTCAGTAATATCCAAAATGTTAGAAGTTTGATAAAACAAACACAGTAATCAAGACTATTAACAGACATTCATGTGATATAACAGAGGTAAATAGGATATATTACTGTGCAGCTAATTTAATAACCGATAAAGTCTTATTGGAAAACACAGAGCGATAAGAGAAAGTAAGGAAAGAAATCAAATGTTATCATGAAGTACCAAACAGAGAAAACTATAAAGCAATTAAGACAAAAAGTGTCACTGTTAGAAGAGTATAGAAGAGGAAACAGATCAACAAAAATACTTAGAAAGATAGATGTGATAAAAGCAATGTGCAGTATCAGAACAGACAGGGATTAGTCATATACTATTGCAAATAATAAATTAAAGATATCAGCACAGGCAGAAAAACTTAGAAGATATGCAGTTAAATATAAAGGAAAAATACAAAATAGGCAATTCATTGATGACCTCAAAAAATTATAGATAATTGGGAAACAGAGCAAATGGAATAGAAACACCACCAACATAGAAGAAATAGATACATTTTGGAGAAAAATCTAAAAAGACCCTGTGGAACATAGCAAAGATGTTAAATGGATAGAAGAAGTAAAAAAAAACAGTAAGAGGCTCAGATGTAAAGGATATTTATTTAACATTTCTTTACCAGGAAAGTTCAACTAGGACAGAGCCCATTTTCAGAAGAGACCTGGGGAGAAATGCTCCAGATACATGTCTTTGGAATGTGGGAGAACACCTAGAGGAAATCCACATGACTGCAGGGAGGACATGCAGACTCCACACAGAAGACAACCCAGCAACAAGACTAATCACTGTACCACTGTACCACCCATAACAAATGGGATGAAGTAACAGACATAGAAATTGAAACATAATTAAGAAAAACTCCTAAATGTAAACCACAGGCCCATATGCAGTACCTAACTTCTGGCTAAAAGCATTAACATCTTTATATGAAGATTTAGTCTTGAGTAAGAACTACTTATATGCAGACCCCAAATAGACAACAACCTGGTTAACAACAGGAACAATGATACCCCTCCTTAAGAGTGAACCTGCAAGCTATCCTAAAAACTGCAGACCAATAACTTGTCTTCCAGCGATGTAGCAGCAATATACTGGAACTGATGTTGACAGAGATTATAGTCATTTAGAAGAAAACTCAGTCATGGCAATATAACAAAAGGGTAACAACTGAAAGTCATAAGGAACAAAGGATCATGAGGCTTTGTGCCTCATGAATGGAGAATAGCAACAGTCATCCCTCTGCACAAAGGTGGGCCATCTACAGACCATGGAAACTGCAGACCCATAACTCTCACTAGCCTTATATGTAAAGCCATGGAAAGAATATAATGTAAATGATCAACAGAGATATAGTAAACCTCCAGACACTGGACCTAGCCCAATTTGGTTTTGTCAAGGGCAGATCATGCCTACTTAACTTGGTGGACTTCATTGAGAAGGTAACCAAAGCAATGGATGAGGGAAAAATGGTTCACACTGCATACCTTGACTTGGCCAAGGCATTTGACACAATACCCCAGTCAGGCATTGTTGACAAACTCAAGAGGTTAGGTACAAACTCATATGTCACCCAGTGGGTAGCCAAGTGACTCACAGACAGGACACAGGAAGTTAGAATTGGGGAGTCCGAGCCCACCTTTACAAAGAGGCCAGTCACAAGTGGAGTCCCTCAGGGATCAGTCCTTGGAGCACTCCTTTTTGGCATTTACTTCTCTGAAGTCAAGGTCAATGTCAGGGGTCTCTAGCTGACTAAATTTGCTGATGAGTGCAAATTAGGAGCTGCCATTGAACCCCACAGTGACACAAATGTTCTCCAAGAGGGGCTGACACACACAAACAACTGGTGTCAGAGTCATGGACTAAAACTAAATGCCAAGAAATGCATAATAGTATTCTTTGGGAAGTCATCCATCCCTGGTAACTATCATATTGACAACACACCCCTTATAGTTGACCCAGTAGTTAGGGACTTGGAACAACCATAGATAGTAATCTAGCCTTTAACCATCACATGTCTACAGTAGTGAGAAAATCATTCTGTGTACTCATAAACAAAGGTATGGCATCTAAATCCAAGGAAGTCATTGCTCCACTGTATTCAGCATTAATGGCACCTAGCCTAGTAAACATCTATGAACATATGAGCCTATAAATAAAGTCGTAATGGAGAATTGTAAAAAGGAGAAGAATCTAAGTATAACATGTATAGATTACATCAAATGAAAAGCATTTGACATCATCCCGCATTCTTGGATAAAGGAGTGCTTATAGATGTATATGAGTTACCATACATTGATCAATTACATTACATTGAACATGAAACAGTGGCAAACCATGTTGCAGCTAAGCCATGACAAAGGATAATTTATTGTCTTGTTCTTAACCCTTTCTACTTAACAGGTTAGCTGTGTTTCTTGTGAGTCACACAGAAATTAGAACAGGTCAATTAAGTTTAATTATCTGTAAACTGAAGGTGGAGCTAGGAATGTAACCTTCTATTTAAGGAGTAAAATAAAACATTTTAAGGAGTTACTGAAATACCTCACCAAGACTCTAACCCCAATTTGCTGTATGGGAAAGGTTAGATTGTTTTTGCTTTCTTTATTCTGTATTGGTTTATTGCTTTTTTCTGTTCTGTATATTGTGATTTATTTTCTGTATACTGTGTTTTACTGGTATTCTGATTTTAATTGCATATTTAGACTAGAAAAGAGACCACAGCTATGGCTCTTGTGAGTCACAAAGAAATTAATTTTCCCCACCCTCCCAGCCTGGTTGTGTTGTGTTTTTAAACTCAACTGTCTTTCTAGTTGCCTGACCCTTATGTCAATTTGACCACATATATCCTTCCCTCTCTTCTTTCATCGGCTATTGTGAGTAATCACAAAATTATCATTTTGTGAAATCACTCCCATTCAGTTATTTAGGTTTATTGGCCATCTCACTGTATTCCATAGAAACAGAATACAAAGTATCCATCCCCTTCCAATCTCTCTTGCCCTTTTAAAATTAGTGTTTCTCTGCTTAGACATCTAAAGCTTAAATTTCCCCCACTTTCATAAGCAACGTCTTCATGCTTACTGCATTGGTGCTACTCTTTTGCGTCTGGTGAGAGAAGAAGGAAAGGAGCATTGTATCCCAGCAGAGTGAAGCCATGGTGAAACCAACACTAGTAATAGTCAGACAGTAGACATTGTGGTGATGATCTCTTTTTATCATTCTTGGCAAGCTAATTATTTTTCAGTAAGCATTGCTTGATTTGCTTCTAATTTCAGAATATCTGCTTAAATACTTCATCCATAAATCATCAGGCTCTACTCATTAGTTTCCCCTCAAGTGTTTGGCAGTGCCCCGTATAGCCACAAACTCATTGAGTTGACATTTTCCCCTGTAAAAGCACCATTGAAATTTCATAAATACCTAGTTGCAAACAGGGCAAATGGTTTGCAGTTACAAGCACTGCTCCCAGAATTACAAACCAGATACTCCTGACATTACTTAATATTCTCACTCCAACTGTGTAATCAATAAAAAAAACTGTTGCCATAGATATGAATTGTCCCACTATCTTTGTTATCAACTTGGTGGATATGGGCATCTTGAAGCAATGAAGAAATTACCTCATGTTTGCTGACAAACAGTTCATTCTCAAACAAACTGATATGGTATTTGAGAGATGTATTTATACAATGTCACTAGAGGCAAAGGTCTTACATAAAACCAGTTTTAATGTCAATAAGGTTGTCAATAGTACCACATTGCACCCATCACAAACAATTCAAAGCAGACACATAGACCCACATATGTTGAGGCATTAAAATGTAACCTTCCTAAACCCCAAAGACTTCCTAGACAAAGTAATCATAACAAATACCCTCAACAGCCCCGAATGCACTCTTTCAAAACAACACTCATACCAACATATACAACCACATCTCATCAAGACTCTACTTCTAATCCCATAAGGCAAGCCACCACACACTCCAACATTCTGGTGAATGGAGACTCCATTGTGAGATTCACTGATGTCCTTCTCAACAGGCTGAGTAAGCAAAAAGTCATGGTCAGTTGCTTATCAAGGGCAATGATCTGGCACATTACACATGCTCTCAGGTCATTGGACTACAAGTACTAGTATGACTGACTCATAGTCCATGTGAATTTAAATGACCTAAGCCACAAAAAAAACAAAGAGCAAATAGTACCCATGAACCTACATGAATGTAGTAACAAATAAACATAGCAGTAGGGGATTAGGAAGGTTATAAAAATCCAAAAGTCCAAAAGAGTGATTTCGTGAAATCCAAGGAATAGTTTTATTAATGCTCAACTGCTATCGCTGCATTTTCATCCTATACAGAAGGACTTCAGCAGATAACAATACAATCAGAATTCTTTCTTTAAATATCCTAATACCCCTTACCACTAATTAAAAAATACATAATTAAACATTTATTTGCACCTATTCACCCCTAGCTAACAAACTAATTATGAGACATATCACAAATAAATGTTAAAAATCATCCTTGTCTACCCAAAAAGACAGTATTTAAAATAAACTTCTATTTGTAAAGACATGCCTTTATTTCTTAACACACTTTAAAAATATTAAATTTGTTCCTATACAGTAAAATATAGAAATACAATCCTATTAAACATTGAACTAAAAGTTAACCAAGAATGCAATGTTGTGGAACAATATTGCCAGTGCATTCATATATAAAATTCTAGCAGGAAATGTTTTAAATAAAATGTAAGACCAGCACATCTAAAGATGAGGCAATCAAAATAAAATTTCAAATGTGAAAAATAATCCGTCAACAATAAAAATTCATATTATTAGCATACTTACAACCAATGTCTAGGCATTTTTCAGTTTCACAGTTCTTAATTTCAAGATGAGAGCCAAAGAAATATTTTAGTTTAGACCAGGTAGTCTATTGGCTTCTAAAATCAATTGCCAGTAGACCTTCCTATACTCTATTTTACTCTTCCATGCACCCCCCCCCCCCAGGATCCTACATCACTACCTCCAAAACAAATAAAGAAAAACTAGCTTGAGTGCAACTCAAGGTGTGTTTATATAATGCATTATTTTCTTCTTTAATCTGTATCTCAGTATAAATGTTTATAAATTATTTTTTTAAGTTTGCATGTCATCTTTCCTATATAAAACACATCACATTTTTTGCACACTAAGCTAAACTGCTAGGCAGTCAAAAATACATTGATGTAGATCTTAAAACTCTACATCAGCATATTTTTGACTGCCTAGACTCCACCATAGAAATGTTCTTAAGAATTTTTTCACAGATGATAAACTCCAGGTGAAACAAAAAGTTACTTCGAATGAAGCTTCAGCAATAAACCTTCCCACCAATGAAGACCATTGAACAGACAACTAGTACAGCTGAACAGCTGGTCCCATACTCTTAAAGAACTATCTGCTCTCTCTCTTTTTATAAATTAAATAAAGCAAAATAAAAAAATAATGAGTAAAAAGGTAATGCTCAAGGGGTAAACCGTGCCCAACAAAAAATATATAGTAGAAAAAAATGAATATTAGGCACTGGACCACAGCAACAAGCATAAAATCACCAGTTTTCATTTGTATAGGTAAGCGCTTTCACACGTCCAAACTGTGCTTCATCAGACCAATAAACTACATTAAAACAGATACATATAAAAATTTTCAAACCAGCCAATAAGGGCATCACTTCAATTAAATAATAATAACAATATCCCTATCACTCTGTAGTTCTAACAAAGCATTCTTTTCATCAAAGCTTAAATTGACAAAGTCACTTCTAAACCCCCCGTGTGAGTGTTTATTCATAATATCTTGTTCACATTTCTGATAAAAGGTATCAAGAATAGGATGTAAAACAGGCTGGAACATACATAGAGACTATGTCCCTGATAAGAGAGATAAGGCATTCCCTATAGGTACCAAGCGATGTGGTCACTGTAATTTTTGCTGCTATATAGACTGCCAAAATATGTTTATTCATCATTGACAGGCATTGAACATAAGCTTTATGTCAATGCTAGTTGTCACAGTAGGAATTTGATTTATTTAGCAAAATGTAAGGAATGTCAATGTTTTTATATAGGTAAGACCAATAGATTCCTATATGAACGCATGAGAGAACATCTTTATTGTATTAGTACTTCTGATACACAGAATGCATTGGCCAAACATGTCATGGATTTTGGACCAAGACACACTTTTGGTTTTAGAGTAATTGAGCTTGTTATTGAGAATAAGAGGGGAGATGATTTTAAAAATTATACAGAGAGTCATGAACTCTCCTGGATTCTAATTATGCAAGCGGATAAATTTCCTGGTTTGAATGAGAAGGTATCCATAAAACCAGTTTTGAAGGGAAGACGTCTCTTTAAATGATGAATGAATTGAGATGTATTTAATTGAAGTGATGCCCTTATTCGCTGGTTTGAAAATGTTAATGTTATATTTATATGTATCTGTTTTAATGTAGATTATTGGTCTGATGAAGCACAGTTTGGATGTGTGAAAGCGCTTACCTATACGAATAAAAACTGGTGATTTTATGCTTGTTGCTGTGGTCCAGTGCCTTTTTTCTAAAATAAAAAAATAGACTAAATTAACAAACCTTTCTTCCACAGGCACATCAGAGCGGAGGGACCACCAAAAGCCAGATACACCAGAGCAGTCATATCACTCTGGTCACAGGACCTCCACCATACGACCAACCCAAGGTGGTTCTCATCTTCTTTTAGGCTTAACACTCCACAGGGGGTAAGTGAGAAGTTCTGAATTACCTAGTTTGGTCCCCCATCAATGGAGGGGCCATTCTCACCACCTGAGCTCCTGCTGACTCTTAGTCCATGATTCTGGCATCAGTTATTTCTTTGGTACAATTCTTCCTCCAGGACGTTAAGTCTTTTTCTAACACTTTTATTAAATTATTTACAATATAGACAAACATGCAGCAAAAGAAAATAGACTGTATAATTTTTTTCTATATACATATGTTATACTGTACAATGCGTATCTTTTATTTCTTTGTAACTGTCATCAGTCCAACATTGCATAAACTGCTAAATTGCTGTCTTCCCTTAAATCTCACTCCTCCATCTGAACATTATACTGCATGCATTGTTTTCACAATTTCCATGTATTTCCAAGTAATTTGCTCCTTCTCATTTTCTAAAGATCTCTCTTCCAGTTCTTTTACCTCTTTTACAATATTCAATACTTCAAATACAGTTGGCTTAGACATGCTTTTCGTTTTCTTGTATTTGCTTTTTTGTCAGCCAACTGAAATAAACTTAATGCAGCCTTACTATGTCTAGACAATTCAGATCCTGTGTGCCAGCTCAAAAAATCATTTCCTTTGTTACACCCATTTGCTCACCCAATATTTCTGACAGAGAAATCTGTAAGGAATTTTTAGAATTTCCTAACTCATTACACTCCCGGAATAGATATACATGTTACCTCCTTCTTCCCCATCACACCTCCAACATTTGCTGTCTTCCTGAGGAAAAATTCTTTGAAGTGAGCTTGGGGTATAAAAATACTTATGCTGACACTTCCAAGCAAAGAACCTAAACCTTCTGGATTCTGTTGCAAACTTGGGAGCCATGCATATGTTCTCCCACTGTTCTCTTATAAATTGCTTTTCCAGTCTGTCGTCCCAGTCTTTTCTAATCTCCTCTAATTTCATGTTGGCTTAGATTTTAGAATACTTTCTGCTACTTTCTGAATATAATATTCTGTATGGTTATTATTCTCCTTAAGGATCTACATCCAAAATCCCAGTCTCTTTTTATTTCTTGAATTTCTCCCTTTCCATTTTGAATTATAACCTTTTGCTTGTGTTTTATATACAGCATCAGCCTTAACAGTGCAGCTGCAAAATATCCTTTCAAATCAGGTAATACTAATACACCATGTTCTGTTGGAAGGATCAGCTTATCCCACTTAACTCCTGCCCTCTTCCCCATCCCAATAAATTCCTTCAACTCTTTATTAATTATTGTCCACAACTTATCCTCTGTTTGATAAAAATATGCCTGGTCTGTATATAAAATGAAAGGGATGAAAAACATGTTCACTGCTTGTATCTTACTATCCATATCCATAAACAGTAGCTTCTAATTTATAATTGTTTTGTATTATCTTTTGTTATTCTCTTCCCACATATCCTTAGCTGGATGGCCAAATCTTTTGAGGATTCTCTAACTGTATCCAGCTTGCAGTCATCCACAAAATTAGTCAGCTAGAGTATTTCAGTATTGGCTTTAACTTTGGAGAAGAATATGTCAAACAGGAGAGGTCATAGTACAAAGCTCTGGGGGACAACACTAATGACTGATCTTTTTCTGAAGATAGTTTCCCCTGGTTTGATCTCTTGCATTCTATCCATAAGTCAGTTGTTGATCTATTGGGTGACCTAGGGGTTTATTCCTAGTTTTCTTAATATTTCTATTATGTCCGAGTGGTGGGCTGTGTCAAAGACCTTGCCAGGTCGAGGTAGGTTGTGTGCACTCTTTTACTTTCATCCATTACTTTGGTGACTCTTTCAAAGAAGTACACCAGGTTAAGTAAGCAGTCCCTGCCTTTTAATAATCTAAACTGAGACCGAGCCAATGTTTGGAGGTTCCCTATGTCCTTATTGATTAGTTTCATGATAATCCTTTTCATGACTTTACGTATGAGGCAAGTCAAACTTATGGATTGCCCAGATTGTGCAGAGGGAAAGACTGTTGCCATTCTCCACTTACTTGTTAAAAAGCAATTGTTGAGGCTAAAGCTGAGTAGTGTTGTTAAGGATTTAGTTAAATCATGCTTCATGCTATTCAAGTTGCATCTGAGGATATTGTCAGGACCTATTGATCATAGGATCATAGGAAGTTACTAGGCTACTGGCTCTGAGGGCCTTAAAAGCCTAGCCAAAAGTTTACCCCATGCATAGACACATCAGCACCTGATGCCCCATACAGCAGGTACATGGGTGGAATCCCAGGGATGTATTTTTTATTTCCCATCCAGTTATCCAGATTGTGCTTTAAAAGGGGTAAAGAGGTACTCTGCTTGATGTGGAGAGGGAGTCTATTCCATAGATGGGGGAGTCTCTGGGACATAAATCTGTCCCACCAGCAAGACCTATTGATGTCACAGACCAGGTTGAGGCTGCGTGTGTGGATTACTTGAGTGGAACTTGACTTGTGGATATGCAGCAGTCCCATGAAGGCGGGGTCCGATATTGCCTTGTATGCCAGATAGAGGTCACCTCTGAGGAGTCTGTATGAAACAGAGTTACGGGATAGGGCTTTCAGCCTATCTGTGTATGGGTAGATTTTTGAGACCCTGGATTCTCCTGATGAGGAACCTCTGTGGTCTCTCCAGCTGCTGTATGTGCTTTGCGATGTACATGCTGAATGTGGTGTTGTACTGAATAATGGGACTTATAAGGGAAGAATACAGGGATGTTATGACCTCCTTGTTCCTGGATGAGATACCCTTACTTATGAGGTGGGCATGTAGAAAGCTTTCCGTACAATGGCAGCAACATGGTGGTCAAAGGTCAGGCTGCAATTAATCTGACTTCCCAAATCCCTCATGATAGACTGCATGCTTAGAATGTTGATATTAATGTGATAATTTGTGGGGACATCTCTCTTTACAAAGGGGATGATGATGCATTTTTTTGTATTCAGCTTGAGGCCATGTTTCTGACACCAGCCATTTGTTTGAGTGAGACTCTCTTGGAGCATGTCCACATCACTAGGAGAATTGATGACAGCTTCCAACTTGCAGTCACCTGCAAACTTGGTCAGCCATAGCCCACTGGTTTTGGTCTGTACCTCAGAAAAGTATATCCCAAATAACAGAGGCCCCAAGACCAAACCCTGAGGTATGCCACTCGATACAGGTCTACTGCTTGAGGTGGCTTCCCCTATTTTTACTAGGTGGGTTCTGTCAGTGAGCCAGTTGACTACCCATCTGGTAACATACAGGTTGATGCCTAGTGGAGAGAGTATCTATTATGCCCGAGTGGGGAATAGTGTCGAAGGCTTTGGCCAGGTCAAGGCAGGAGGTGTGCACTATCTTCCCTTCATCCATAGTTTTGGTGACTGTCTCAAAAAAGTCACCCTAATTTAACAGACATGACCTCCCCTTGACAAAGCCAAACTGTGTGGGATCGAGTGTTTGGAGGTTGCCAATGCCTTTGTTAATGGGGTCCATGATAATCCGTTCTATGGCCTTGCACAGCAGGCTAGTTAGGCTGATGTGTCTATAATTTCCCAGATCAGTGAACACTCCACCTTTGTGGAAAGGGATGATAGTGGCTGTCCTCCACTCAGCTGGGACAAAATCGGTACTCAGACTTTGGTTGAATAGGGTGCCTAATGGTGCTGCAAGTTCCTGCGTGAGTTCATGTAGGATGCAGCCTGGGATGTTATCAGGTCCCATGGAGGCTGTATTTTTTGCCTTTGAGTGAGCAGTGATGACCTGATCCCTAGATATAAGGGGAAGGGTGCAGGTACTGGGAATGTCCTGATTTACTGATAAGGGAACAAAGGGGTGAAATTTTTGCTGAATCTGTCAGCCAGCAAGATTGCTATATCTATGGCATTTGTATATGTGGTGTCCTTGACCACCAATTCTGAACAGATCTGGGTGCTACCTTTGAGATTACAGACATATGTGAACAAGGCCTTATGATTGTCTCTAGTTGATATGGCCAATTTGGACTCAACGTTTGCTTTGGAGGATTTCACTAGTGCTCTTATTTGTTTGTTTAGGCTAAGGAGAGATTGCTTCCAATTAGGCACCCACTCCTTCTTGGTCCTGGACAGCAATTCTTTACTTTTGTTATATAGTTTATTTATTGCAGATGTCCACCAGACAGGTTTACTCTTCCTTGTGGAGGATGAGTTAGCCCTGTCAGGTATTCCTGATTCTATGCATCTATATAAATGTTCGTATAGAAATTTGGTATAGTTTTGGATACTGGTAGCAGTTCCTAGGGAGGGAGAAGGGGCTGTGAAGCTGTTTATACCATCCCTCAGGAGGCTGTAATCAGCTTTGGTGAAGTTTTTTTTTGATTGACCCTAGCTAGAAGGGGGTCAGGGGAGATGGCGACTTCAAACATGATCACTTTATGGTTGGATCTTACAAAGGAGGAAGATACTGCAGGGATGCTGCAGTGGATACTCATGTTGGTTAATACCAAGTCAAGTATATTATCACCTCTTGTGGGGGTATTGACTAGCTGTTCTAAAGCATTTGCATTGACAAAATCAAGAAATCTCTGGGCATTTGTGTTCTGGCAAGAGTAGTTCTTCCAGTCTATGTTTGGGTAGTTAATGTCACCCAGGATCAGGGTAAAGGGTTGAATCTTGATAGACTCGAAGAAATCTAGACAGGCAGTTTGAGCATCTTGGGTCAGATTTGGGGGCCAGTAGCTAGCTATGATTTGTATAGGGGTCTTGTCAATAGTTAACTGCAACTGGAGTGTCTCCTGTGCGTCATACTGTTTGACCAACCTGGAGGTGTGTATGTCTTTAATATATATATTGAAACTCCACCTCCTTTGACTTTACTGCCCACATCATTGCATTATTTTAGCTGTAAAAGTGCTTTTAGGACTTGTTCATGTGTTATACTTGGGGGAGGCACCAATTTCAGGTATTACTTATAATATATGGCCAATATGGACTCAAAGTTTGCTTTGGAGGATTTCACTAGTGCTCTTATTTGTTTGTTTAGGCTAAGGAGAGATTGCTTCCAATTGGGCACCCACTCCTTCTTGGTCCTGGACAGCAATTCTTTTCTTTTGTTATAGAGTTTATTTATTGCAGATGTCCACCAGACAGGGTTACTCTTCCTTGTGGAGGATGAGTTAGCCCTGTCAGGTATTCCTGATTCTATGCATCTATATAAATGTTCGTATAGAAATTTGGTATAGTTTTGGATACTGGTAGCAGTTCCTAGGGAGGGAGAAGGGGCTGTGAAGCTGTTTATACCATCCCTCAGGAGGCTGTAATTAGCCTTGGAGAAGTTTTGTTTGATTGACCCTAGCTAGAAGGGGGTCGGGGGACATGGCGACTTCGAACGTGATCACTTTATGGTTGGATCTTACAAAGGAGGATGATACTGCAGGGATTCTGCAGTGGATACTCATGTTGGTTAATACCAAGTCCAGTATATTATCACCTCTTGTGGGGGTATTGACTAGCTGTTCTAAAGCATTTGCATTGACAAAATCGAGAAATCTCTGGGCATTTGTATTCTGGCAAGAGTAGTTCTTCCAGTCTATGTTTGTGTAGTTAATGTCACCCAGGATCAGGGTAAAGGGTTGAATCTTGATAGACTCGAAGAGATCTAGATAGGCAGTTTGGGCATCTTGGGTCAGATTTGGGGGCCAGTAGCTATCTATGATTTGTATAGGGGTCTTGTCAATAGTTAACTGCAACTGGAGTGTCTCCTGTGTGTCTTACTGTTTGACCAACCTGGAGGTGTGTATGTCTTTAATATATATTGAAACTTCACCTCCTTTGACTTTACTACCCACATCATTGCATTATTTTAGCTGTAAAAGTGCTTTTAGGACTTGCTCATGTGTTATACTTGGGGGAGGCACCAATTTCAGGTATTACTTATAATACAGATGGCAGAGAGGAGGATGACATTTGAGATGAATTTATCAGCCTGTAGATTAGCTATATCTTTATCTTCATTGTAGGTAACATCATGCACAACCAGCTTAGCACATTGCTGCATTGTGCTCCTGAAATTTCTAACAAACTAAAAAAGGCCTTGTGATTATCTTTAGCTTGGGTGGCTATCTTTGCCTCAAATGTGGCTTTAGTGGATTTAACTAGGCACTTGAGTTGTTTGTTTAATTTAATGATGAAAGCTCTATTATTTTGGGAATTGCTCTTCTTACTTTTGGCCAATATATTCTTCCTTTTATTGTATAGTTTGCTGGTGTTGTAGATCTACCAAGGGGATTGTTTCTAAGGTTTGCCTTACACCTGGTTCTGCAGGGTACATCTGGATCAATGCAGCTGTTTACATGCTGGAACAGTTCGGTGGTATACAATTTCACATAAGCAGTAGAATTTTCAGAGTTTGATGGAGATTTGAAATGTGCCAAAGTATCACTTAGGAGTAAAGTAAATAGTTTGTCTTAGAGCAGCTTCAAAAGGTGCCATTGGAAGATGGGCCTTCTGGCTTCAAATTTATTTAGAATTAGATAACTGCATGATCAGACCTGATGAGGGATGATGATATACAAGGGATGATGCATGATGCCCCCATATTGCTAAGGACAAGGTCCAAAATGTTTTCTCTTGTGGGTATTCTGAATAATTGTTCCAGGACATTTGTACTGCTAAAGTCCAGGAATCTCTGTTCTTTTACATTTGTATTATTGCATGTTTCCTATTCAATAGATGGGTGTTTAAATTAACATAGAAATATAGTACTGGGAATAATACTCAGAGACTCCAGCTCTTGTATGTTTACATTGTAGCTATCTTGGGTCATATATGGGGTTCAATAGCTAGTCAATGTATTGTAAGGATCTTTCCTGATAGTGATTTGGATACGAAGAATAGTGCATCAAGTTGCTTAACCAGCTTTGATGTGAGTCATGGGTGAAAACTGACACCCCTCCATATTTTTTATCTTCCCACACAGTGACTGCTGTAAAGGTGTGGAAGGCATTATAGCACAGCTGGAATACACCCTGTGACTTTAGGCCCTGTCTCAAACACTGCACTAACGTCAACATCCTCCAGACAGAGGAGAGCTTGTAAGGAGTGAAGCTTCTTGTTTAGGCTCCTAGCATTGATCAGTGATACCTTCATATTTTCTTTTGCTAGTTTTGTTATGTTAATAAGTTTGCCTGGATGACATTGCCTAAAAAGGCAATATAGAAGTGGAAGATGTCTTTGCCAATAAACAGTAACCTATAGGGGATAAGTGCAGGCCATCTCTAGTGAAACAGTGAGGTCTGTTTAACATATCCTCCTAGGCTAATGAATACTGTACACCCTCTGAATAATTCCAAAAACTAAATCAATTATTAAAGTCAGTTATATTTTGCTCATGTTCCAGATTCATTCTTGGAGAAGGTAGAACTTTCCTCAGTACTAGGTGCGTACCTGCCTGGGACACATAGTCTGAGAGCTACATTATGTGTCTCTTCATATCAAGGAGGTACATCCCAAGTCATTGACACCCACATGTACTATGACAGAGTCATATCTGTACCTGTAATTCATATACTTGCATGCATGAGTGATTTGACAGATGTTGGTATCAGATAAGCAACTAACTCTCCCTCTTTTCTTGCTCAGCCTGATATGAGGTACATCTGTATGCCTTACAATGGAGTCACCAATGACTAGGATATTTGGTTGGGTAGGTCCTGCTCAGCCTGAGAAGAGGTACACCTGTATGTCTTACAATGGAGTCACCAATGACTAGGATGTTTGGTTGGGTAGGGGCCTGCCGTATGTGCTCAGTATATGTAACTTTGTTGCTCAGCTATTGTGGCTTGTGGGTTTTGTACGTCTAGAGTGTTGTTGAGGGTACTTTATGCCTGTGTTATGTCCTTTGAGGTTTGGGAAAGTTAATCTTAAGAACCTCAGCCTGTGAGGTATTATGTGTCTTATTCTGGACATACTGTGGTGTGTCCAAAATAACACATATAATTCCTCATAGACTGAGGTTCTTAAGCATATGAGGTATTATGTGTGTTATTTTGGACATACTATGGTGTTTGGTGTACTACTGCCAATCTTGATGTCAGGGTTATCTATGAGTGAGATTTTTGCTTCCAATTACACTATGCATGTGCATCTCTCACACACTGGATTTTTTCTGTTTTGTTTTAGTAATAAGGGATTTCCAGTCAGCATGAGACAATTTCTATATTGTCTCAAATACCCATACCAGTCAGACTGATTACAGAAATTGTGGGGATATGCTGGTACATGGTTGACAGAAAAAGACTCATTGCAGGGTTTTGCATTTTCATGCAGGGATTACTATAGGTAATCTTGTTACTGTGGTTTATGGGTGGGCTGAATAACTAGGACTGGAGTGTGCAGGTATCTAGGTCTTAGATAAACTCTGTGAAGATTAAATAAACCTTCAACCTAGATTACAAAGGCTGTGCAGATTTTGCAGGCTTCTTTTTATAAAAAAACTCTTTTACTGGCAACCCACTATAGATTGAGTCCAATGGTGGATGTGTGCTAATCAAAGCTCAGTGTGAAGGCTGCCAGCCCAGCTAGCTAGAATTTTGTAAATAATTCAATGTCATTGTAAATATTAATATGATCCGTAGGCTTGTCTGCAAATGTAAGTAACCTGTATGTTCTGTGCTGTGCTTCAAAAATGTCACCACAGTACACCCTGTTGAAAAAGAGCAGAAGTATATGGACTATATGCCTGTGCAGATGTATGTTTTCATAGTAGAAATTGGGACATACAGAGTTAACTTGCAAACTGAGAAAATAAGTAAAGAGTTTTACGATTGTGTTTACCACAGGTAGAAGACAGAATGTCTACAGCTAGAGTTTCTTTCTGTTTTCTTAAGACAGACATAATTACTAGGTTTAAAATGTAAACATGTTAATTGTTTTATGACTTCCAGTTTCAGACAAGCTTCTAAGAGATAAGTGTCAGCTTCTACAAGAAATGTATTTTTCACAGAGACGTAAAATTCTGTTGGTATCTGTTTATCCTGGGAACTAGAGGTAAGTGTCAAATAGTGATGTCATCTAGCTAACCAAGCAGTAATATGTATTATTAATTTAATTACTATCTTAGAGAGAAAGTCTGTGCATTTTGCATTTCTCTCTGGATCTGAACACACCCATCTTCAGCACTTGTATTTGCTCTGTAAGTAAGACTTTGATCATAGTATCTCTCTTAGAGATAGACAGGAAAATAGTAAGATCAGTCTAGATGTTTTCTGTATTTATGTGAGACTGTCCTGCAATGTTGTTTTAAAGTATTTCCTGTGATTCTGAACTCTGTTGTCACTGTGTGGAGTTAATGAGTATTGTCTTGTGCTTTTATTATTTATTATTAAATATATTTAAATCTTTTAATTGTGTCTGGTTTTGTTTAGAGATATTTAACCTCTTAGTGTATTTGCATGTATTTGGTAACACTGTACAAGCCACTCCTAAATAGCCTTAAAGGTTCTGGTCAGACTTACTATTTGGATAACAGTAACATTACACAGTAGAATTGGTCACCTTTTGGGTAGGGCTTATAGTAGCTGATAAGGGTGGTTGGTGGCAGGTGGTACTACTGTATAGTCTGGGCAGAAGGAACCATAGCTAGTGACCCTGTGCCAGCCTTCCCCAGGAGTGTCTATGTATTTGTATATAAATCATATCTCAAAGTGTGTGTATGTGTGTGTCGGCTACTTGGGCAGGGACATGAAGCACTGGTTAGAAAGCGAGGGTGCTGGAGGTTTTGTCTTGACCACTCGGCTGAGATCTTCACCCTATAGCTGTGTCTTATTGGAGATCTGGAGAAAGAGGGAGAAACTAGTCCCAGACTGAGTGTGATCTCTGTGAGCTCTTAAGGGGGAATTGTTCTTTACTGTGTGTGTACTTGACATCCTCCCAAAGTGCACGTCCCTCACTGATGTTAGTGGTGAGGATTGAGGCTCCTTGATTACTGGCCAGTGCAGGGGCATCACACTTAGCTTAACCCTTTTTTTTCTCTTTTTGAGAAAAAACACTGTATGGAATGTCTGAATGATGGCCAAGTTCTGTATCTCTCAATTCAGGTCTTTAAACACACTCAGAGCTTTGAGTAAAAGACCCTGAGTGAGTGCAGCTCAGTACAAGTTATATGAGATTACCTGGAGAGGAATCCAATCAACAAATAGCCAAAAATCAGCTACTGGAGTTCTGAGGCACAGCATCTATATCAATTAACAGTTCTCTCAGCACTACGATTAAGGTAAAGGTGTAGAGGCCCAGGTGGGCTAAATATTTAGTTTTACTTTTACAGTGAGGCAGGGAAAGAGTGTTAATTAATGTAAGAATACCAGAGGAAGCAGTAGGGAAAGAAATACCTAATGTAGCAATGGGGGCTCATACACTGCTAAAATTAAAGAACAGTGGCAGACAAATAATATATAAAAAAAACCCTTTAAAATGCTGTATAAAAAGTTATGATGGTCACAAATTCTGCAGTAAATCACAACACTGCCACTGTGACTACAAGATAATGGCATAGCCTTTCCACCTCCCAGGCATTTTTCCAAACTATCCATAAGTCAAAATGATTCTCAGATAGCCCAGAAAACACTATACAAACTTTGGCATTCTATTTAGCAGCATGAACAGAATGTTGGGATTTGTAAAAGAAGCATTGTGAAAGGGAAGTGGTAGAATCCAAGATTACCTGAAAAAAGAAAAAAATTAAGTAGTGTCGTATGAACAAATCTGAGATTGTGTAAAAAATAGACTAATGGCGCTAGATGATTGTCACTGTTGAAGTGACAACCCAACCCCACGTGCAAAATAGGAAAAAGGGGATCTGGGTGGATGGATGGAAATGTTCTGCCCTGATGAGATACACATTTGCATCATAAAAATGAGCATAAACATGGGGTGGAAATGGGGTGTAGCTAGGTGGAGTCAGAGATAGTGCAAGGGTCATGACTTTGGTCCAGTTTTCAGCATTGTAAAAGGTCTCAATCTTATAAAGGCACCAGACCAGGAAGAAATTACAATGAATGTACTTATCACCAAAGCAGTAATACGTCCCTCCAGTACAGCTCTTTTGAGTGTGTACCTTTAACTCCCAGTGGGCGTGGCTTGAGCCTTTGAAAAATGAAGTTATGACCTTGCAGTTCTAAAAATACTCACTGACATAGATCAAATATTAACACAACTGTGTTTGCCATCATGTATGCTTCAAAGTAAAAAATTCTGATACCTTGTATGTAGCATGGTTTTGGAATTATTAATGCAAATATGAGCAAGCAATATTTGATGCCTAGAGGCGCAGCAGGAGGCAACTGCAAGATGCACCCTGGAGGCGTCACTCGGATGTAATACTCAAAGGAGAAAGAGACGCTCACAATATCACAATAATGCCATTATAGTGACTTAAACTACAAGACTATATCCTTTAGACCAGTCAGAAATAACAACCATTTTTTTGACAAAAATAGCAAAGATCTTTAAAGCATAACTAAACTGTATAAAAATGCATGCAATTGGAAGTGCAGCAATATTAGATAAAAAAAATGAAATAGTAGCTCTTTTCTTCTCTTTTTGATGTAAACACTATTTGGAATGCCTGGCAGACACCAACATCAGTGCAGCAGTCAGTTCAGGGCTTTCCTTGCTTCTCATGGAGTTTCTGGAGGGATTAAAGGGCTGCCAGGGTGGGAGTGGAGGTTGGAAATACTTCTTATAGTCTTTCAGACTTATTAGACAGTCCTTATTTTGGGAGGGGTTCCTACTTTTTTTTGGAACCTTAGTAATTGATTTTTAAAGATTTGCATTGCAACAGCTTGCTGCAACTGTCTATTTTGCTTTTTAAAGAAAGCTTTTGAGGGAACATCAAATCCTTTCACAAACTTAAGAGAAGGAAGGCTGGAAAATTGGAATGTTCACCTTGAATCAGATTTCTTCTGTCATCACACTTTTTAATGACCTCTACAGCACACAGACCCAAACCTAGTTCTCTATCCAAGGGAGAATTCAATATCTCATTTTTGACGTCCTCGGGGAGGTTTTGAGAATTTACCATTGAAAACTGGCAATGGAACTAATGTGTTGTGAAAATGTGTTGGGAACAAATAATTAGAAGGGGTACAGTAACACTGGAAGTATGATGGTGAAGAACGCGATACTTGGGAACATATTTTTTGGGAGTACAGTGGGTTGGCAGACTTTAAGGATTCCCTGCGGGATACACTGTTGGAGATGCTGAGTAAGCAGATTGGTGTGACGAGAGAGATGATTTTTCTGAGCTATGATACAGAATTAGAATTGCCTAGAAGTGGTAAGTGCTTGCTCTGTCTAATTATGGTGGCTGCCAAAAAAGCAATTGCTAGAAAATGGAAATCAAAATCTAAACCAGCTATATTAGAAGTAGTGAGTATAGTAACAGAGATAAAAAAAACTGGATTGGAGATCATTAGAAAAGGGTAGGGGGGTGGCCAATGATGCCAAGCAGATAATAGCAATTTACTGCTCTGCCTTAAAAGATTTTTTTCTGACAGGATTTTACTACTTTTTCACAAAATAACTTTGAAGAAGTTTCTCTCCCATATTCATCCTAATACTGTGGGAAAGTTAATAAGAAGAAATTTTACTTTTAAGTCTTTTTTTCTTCAGAAAGTTCCTGTCAGAAGTTTTACAGCTTGTCACAAACTGGAAAAGATATGAGTCACTCAAAGACTTCTCTCAAAGACAATTCTATGAAGAAGGAATAACAAACAATTATTACTAACATTCAAGACCTTTCCTTAAAAATGGATAACTTGGAGAACATTATGGAAAACATGAAAAAAGAAAGTAAGAAGCAGATTGATGTATTGAAGGAAATCATCACAAAACATTCTGATCAAATAGCAACAATAGAAGATTCAGCCAATGAAATGACGGAAGACAAAAAGAAAAGGAAAATCAGATAGAATTCCTATTAAAACAAAACAACTTGTTATTAGAAAAAGTGGAAGACCGGGAATGTAGATCAAGAAGGAACAATATTAGGATTTATGGAATCCTAGAAAAATTGGAAGGAAACAACATGATCCAATTTTTAAATGACTGGCTTTCAAGGTTTTAAATTTACCTGAATCTTTATCATTTGGAACCGAGAGAGCTCACAGGTCCTTATCAAACATATCTCTAAAAAAAATCCATCATCTGCAAGATCCATTACTGTGACGTTTCTGTCAACACAAGACAAAGACTTAATACTAAGAACGCCTTGATCAGGGAATCCAGTACAAATTAATGGGAAGAGCATCAGGTTTGATAATGATTACACATCTACTGTAATAACTAAGAGAAAAGCTGCTTGTGTCCTCCTTATCAAGAATTTAAAGAAAGTTGATATTAGAGCACAGATCCTATTTCCTGCCAGAATAAAAATTACAAATCACAAGCTACCAAGGGTGTTGTAGTTTCCAGTGATAAATCAAGTAAAAAACTCAGAGACAAGTAACTTATATGATCACCTTGTATAAATGCATCTGCCAAGACTAATCCCTTCAATCTATAGGAGTTGGAAAATACATTAAGGTATGATACTCCAGGAAGGAAAAAAAGAAACACACACACACACACACACACACACACACACACACACACACACACACACACACACACACACACACACACACACACACACACACAAATATATACACACACACAGATATATATATATATATATATATATATATATATATATATGTTTTTTTTCTTCCTCTGTCCCTTCCTCTTTATTAAATTTATTTAACATTTTTCAATATGTAATGCCCTCCCTCTCCTCTCCCCTTCTCCACTCACATATTTACTATAGTTTTTAATATAATGTATTATAGTTTATAGTGAATGGCTGAAAGAATGTGTGAGGGGATTAGAACTCAGTCCTTTGTTAAAAGAGGTATCCACAGAATAATTTAACACACCTACCTTCGATTGTTTATATAAGCCGCAGTGGTGCAGCGGTAGCATTGTTGCCTCACAGCAAGAGGTTCTCCCGTTCTATTCAAGGCTGGAGTTCAGGGAGTGCCTTCTGTGTGGAGTCTGCATGTCCCCCTGCGGTTGGGTGGCATTTGAAAGACATGTGTAAGGGCGTGCCTTCATTGAAGGTTGGACGTCGAGCTTGCACCTCGGCGTTCATGAAAATCTACTGCCAACCATTAGCGGACCAGAGTTCCGCTGTGGCGACCCTAACCGGGAAAGACCAACAATGACAACCTTCGATTGTTTACATACTGTCTATGTATGGGTCTTTGATTTAAAGTTCTCCTCATGCTTCGTTTTTATTTTTTCTATTATTTATGGGGCTCTGGTGGAGAGAGAGATGCTTTACCTTATACTTTCTTTGGTGATAACGGTGGGGAATCAGTTTCTGTTGCTGTGTTTCAAGAAACATTTTTTCCTATTTGTGGGCTACAGCATTGAAGGATGTTTTTGATGCGGTAAATGCTCATATTTTCATCTGTTTGACACATCAAAATCTGAAGTGACTGTGAGGTTTGGCATCCTTTATATATAAATATATTTATTGAGTCAAATTAGTGCAGGAAGTGCAATTATTTGTCACTTCCTGTTAACTGAGTATTTGAACAGACCAGTTTAGCTGTTTTACTTGTCTTCTTCTGAGGAAGCTGTGACAGGGGTCACGGCGAAAACGTTGTCTTTTTGAAAAATAAAATACTTTTACGTTAAAGAAGAAACTTGGACTTTGTTTCCTGTGGTTAGTATTGACTATCTGGACATCAGGTTGCCTGTTTCTACACATTTTTACAGGTTTGGCATCCTTTATATGATACATCTTGTATGCCTGAAAGAAACTTGTACATTCATAGCCCATATATTTAAAGTTATTTTCATTTGGAGTGTATTTGTGACAAGTCTTGGTAATGGGATCTGTTTTAGCTTGCTAGATGGCTTGGGAGGTGAAATACATGGACACTCTTTTTATTGTAGTTTGCTAAACTTATATGTGAAGTAATTTAAATTACTTATAACCAGTTTTTGTGTATCTTTTTTTTTTTACTTCTTTTTTCCCTTTCATCACCTCCTTCCTTGGTGTTCGAGTGTTTACGGCACCTTAATAACAAGTGGCAGTACAGCAAATATCATAAATAACTTGTTTTTGCCACTAGAACCCATTAAAGCTTCACCTTTCATAACGCACGAGCATAAACATTAGAACTCATGGCTTACTGCAAAATGGCTGTGTAGCAGCGACTCGTGAAATACAGCCTGAAATTTGAAATCTCAACGCATTTGAAAGAGCAAAGACACTTCCAGCAGTGGCAGAGACCTGCAACGTCGCTCCAAAACATATATTATATAAATCGAGTCAAGACATGAACATTGCATTGAATCTAGCAGTTTATTTAAGGTAAATCCAAAGTTTTATTAAAAATGAGCTACTATAAGTAACTTTGATACGAAAAGAAAGACAGGAAGGCTATATTAAAAGGTGCTTAATTAAACCATAACCAGCATAACTGTTAAAACCAGATTTACCCAAGTTTTGACTCTTTTAGAAATATTTGCACAATACTGATAATGGAATTTTATTAACATCATTGCTTTTTGTGTATGCAAAATTGTATAATGATCATTAGTTAAACTTAACCCCGCTGTTTTAGTGTCATCTGAGAAAGTGCTGTTTTTTATTATCTTCATACCATGAGAGTTTAATATTAATATAACGTTTTTATTTATGTGTCATGTTGGTTGTACACTTTAGTAAACCCCTAAGGAGTTCTTACAGAAGAAGTCATTAATAGCTGAAATATATACACTTTTTAAAAGGGGGAAGGGGAGAGATAGAAAATGTTTATTTTGTTTTACTTATTTGCAGTTCAACTGGGAAAGTTCATTGGGCCAAAATGAGCCCATTTTCAATGGAGGTTTGGGGAGAAAAGCTCCATATACAATTATTTCAAAGCTAATATCAACAAAGTTAAGTACAATGCAATTTTCAAAATTACTAATAAGGAAGAATTTGGGTGATATTGTACTTGAGGGCCTCACCAGATGCGCAGTAGTAAGCCCCCCCCAACCCCCCCCCCGTGATATGTCATTCATGAATATGCATTCCCTCCGAATGTACAATAAAATGTAAAAAGAAAACAAAGGCACTGACATGTAATATGACAATAAATGTAACAGTAAACTGTTACCAACATCAGTCATTGACAGGTTTTATTGCACCATAACCAGCAAAGAAATGAAACCATCAAACGTTAGCAGCAAAACACATTTCATCAGGCTTTTTACTGTCCAAACAAATGAAACCAAAAAAGATTCAGCAAAATCAAACGTTAGCAGCAAAACACATCATCCAAGCTTTTTACTATGCGAGTGGCGTGGTTCTGACCGTTGACTTAGGTCAACTGTATTAACACTAGGAAAGTGTACGTGTTATGGGCATTTTTTGTCATTTTTTTGCACGTTTGTAAATTCCTGAATTATAGAGTGTGCTGTTAAAATTTCTGATTTGCTGATTAAATAGACTGAATGACCGTAAAGTGAGATTTGCAAGACTGCTTACATTTAATTTACGTTAATATTCTCATATCATGTATGCACGAGCAAATTACATATGCAGACCGGGTTGTCACTCAATTCACGACACTCCCACTTCTGCACAAAATGAACTGGTGAGGCCCTCAAGTACAATATCGCCAGAATTAGAGCAAGAGAGTAGAACAGTGAAAGGTGAATAGGCTGAGTTATGATAAAGAAACCTCTAAAGCTAGCTATGAAAACAGAATTGCAGCAGATAGTAAAGACAACCACGAGGCCTTCTATAGTTATGTAAAGAATCTCCATGGCAATACCCAGATTTGCTCTGAGCTACTGCACAATGGTACCACCTATACCGAGCCAACAGATATTCCAAATATACTGGCAGACAGATTCAGTGCTAACTTTACCCTTCTCCCCCTCAAAGGACCAATCACAATACCAGTAGATTGCCAGGCACCCAGTATTACTGCTGCACAGGTTAAAACAGCACTGTCCAAGGCCACGAATACAGCTTCTATGGGGCATAGTATCCCAGCCTGTGTTCTACATGAACTACAGAGTGAACTGGCACCTCACCTGTGTGCCCTATTCAGTCACAGCCTCACCTCAGGCTTTATCCCTACTGAATGGTGCACTGCTACAGTCATCCCTCTCCACAAAGGAGGAGCGATTACAGATGCCAGGAACTCTCGCCCTATTAGCCTGACGAGTCTGATAGGCAAAGCTATGGAACGCATCATCATGGACCTAATAAACAAAGATATAGGGAATCTCCAAACTCTGGATCCTACACAGTTTGGTTTTGTGAAGGGTAGATCATGCCTTCTCAACTTGGTTGACTTCTTTGAGTCAGTCACCAGAGCTGTGGATGAAGGTAAGGTGGTTCATACAGCCTACCTTGAGCTGGCCAAGGCATTTGATACCATTCCCCACTCAGGAATCATAGAAAAACTTACTAAGCTAGGCATCAACCCCTATATCACTAGGTGGGTTGCAAACTGGCTCACAGATAGAACCCACAGTGTAAGAGTAGCTGACTTCAAGTCAGACTGCCAACCAGTCACAAGTGGAGTCCGACAGAGTTTGGTCCTGGGTCCTCTCCTGTTCGGTATCTACTTCTCTGAAGTCCAGGTCAACATGAAGGGACTCTGGCTGACAAAGTTTGCAGATGATTGCAAGTTGGGAGCTATTATTAACTCCCCAAATGATGTTGACATCCTACAGAAAGGCCTTAATGAGACCAACGACTGGTGTCAGAACCATGGCCTTAAGCTCAATGCCAAAAAATGTGTCTTCATCCCCTTTGGGAAAAACCTGGTTCCCTTGAATTACCACATCGATGGTAGTTCACTGAACACAGAAAGCGTTATAAGAGAGCTGGGAACGCAGGTTAACAGCAAACTCTCTTTTGACCACCACATTGCCACTGTGGTCAGAAAGTCCTTCTGTGTGGCACATATCATTACTAAGGATTTTGCATCCAGGAAGAAAGAGGCCATTGTCTCCCTCTACTCTTCCCCCATTAGGCCAGTCATCGAGTACGATGTCCCATTTAGCATGTACCTCACTAGACACCTGCAACAACTGGAGAGGCCGCAAAAGTACCTCACAAAGAGGATCCTAGGCCTTAAACACTTGTCCTATATGGACAGGCTCAAAAAATTCCAACTATTCTCTGTCTGACATCACCTACTTATAATCAATCTCTGCTTGACTTACAAAGCCATGTCTGACCCAGCTCTGTTAGAAATGCTACACCTAAAGAAATCCCAATCTCTCCACACCACACGCTGCAGAGACCTCAACCTCATTACCACAATCAACAGAACATGCTGGAGAGACAGGTTCATAACCCAGAGACTGCCCATGCTATGGAATAGACTTCCCATACATGTCAAGCAGAGCACCTCACTGGCCCTCTTCAATAGAAATCTTGATGAGTGGATGGGAAATAGAAAATTCACCCCAGGGATCACGCCAGTGGTTCTCCTCGACAGAGGCACTAGGAACTAAGGTTGGGTGGCATGATGCCAGGGTAATCCTATGGGCTAGGCTTGTAAAGGCTCCAGGGCCATTGGCCTAGTACACACCTATGAACCTATGAATTAAAAACACAGTAATATAGAAGACAGAATAATAACATTTGAACAAGGTCCTGTAACAAAGCACTGAATGAAATTAAAACATAAGTATTTTGGAGTACATAAGTATAATTTCGAGTGCAGGCACTTATGCACTCAAAGTTTATCGAGGTGAGAGGTACAAAGAATTAGAGCAAGAGAGAACAGTGAAAGGTGAATAGGCTGAGTTATGAGAAAGGAGAAAGGTAGAGGGAGTAGAAATTAAATGAAGGGAGTCACTAGGTTGAGTTCTGAGAAAGGAGAAAAAAGGATGGGGGAGCAGAAATGATATAGAGGGAGTCAGGTGAGGTGAGAGCATGAGCATTCCCAGTGAGAAGAGAGTTGGGAGTGGAGCATGGTCATGAAGGTGGAGTGGTTTTGTGTGATTCGAATGTGGGGAAGAAGTGAATTCCATAGGCAAGTGAGGGAGAAATAAAGGAGAAATTGTCCAGGTGCACGTAAGGGTTTGTACACTTCGAGGAGGTTCTGGTTACTGGACCTGAGTAGTCTGTCAGGATGATACAAGGTGAGTATGGAGGAGAGGGAAGGGCAGTTAGAGGGTTTGAAAATGAGTTTGTGAGCAGTTGAATGTAAAAGAGATAATGGGTGAGTTCCAGCCAGTTCAAGGAGTGGAGTGCATCACAGTGGTGGGAGGAGGATTTGGTTCCAGTAGCAAACTTAGATATTTTATTGTAGCAGGATGACAGTTTTGACTTTAGGAAGGATTGAAGGTTGGTGAGGAGAGGTGCTCAATACAAGAGAGAGGGGATGAGGTAGGACATAGACAGTATATATTTGGAAGCGGGAGTGAGATAACGGCTGTGACGATTCAGCATTCCGAGCTTTTGGTGTGTTTTCTTAATACTAGTTTGTATATGAATGTCAAACTTTAAATGTTCATCAATGATACACCTAGAAGTTTTGTTTGGGAGACTATTTCAATGGGAATCTTATTCTGACTGACTGTGGAGAAGGAATTTTTATCGATAGAGGTGTTTTTAGATGGGGTAAAGATCATGATTTTGGTTTTGGATGTATTGAGAGCAAGGTGATTTTTCAGCATCCAAGACTTAGTACAAGAGAAGGCATCTTGCATTAGTTGCATGAGTTTGAGGAGAGATTGAGCATAGCAAATTACGGTGGAATCGTTTGCATGTTGGACAAGTTTGGTATTAGGAATGCACTGATGAAAATTATTAATGAAGATGTTAAAGTGAGAATGAGGAAGAAGCAGAAGAGACCAACAAAAACAATCAGTGATGCAGGCACTCTTGAGCAATCAAATGTACTATCAACCTCATGTTACTTATGAGTTAAGGTTTGGTCTAATTCAAGGAGAATTGAACAGGTGTGACAATTGTGGAAAAAACAATGGGAAAGGACAACAGACCTTACAGCTGCAGGGAGCAGGGCAAAAGTATTGAAAGTTATCTAATACAATGAGTGGAATATATCGTCACCTAGTGGCATTCCTGAGAAAAGAAGAGAGGTGAAAAAGAGGTGAAAGGGAAGTGAAGGGTATGAAAGGAGCAGAGCAAAGTCAGATAGAGAGGAACATGAGATAGGAAGGTTAAGGAGAGATGGAGAGGAGTAGTGACTATGTCGGAAAGAAATATTAAACATACTCTACCCCCATTTTCCAGGTCTATATGTGTTATAGTCATTGTCATAATAACAGCATTTTTTACATTACCCTTACAACCATAAAATCTGAAAATTATATTATGCAGAAAATCTGTTTAGTCATGGTATTACAGATTTACCACGAAATGGAAGTAATCAAAATTCTCAAATCAGTACCAGCTTTTCACATTGACTTACTTTAAAATGATTATTTGACAGCTTAATGAGACAGTAGCTAGTCATGTTTCTTATTCATGTGGAGTCATGAAGTATGTCCAAGTTTTCCCTGCATAATTTTGGTTCAGTTTTCATACGCTATCATTAGGTTATGCTTGTCACAACACCTCTGTGATTTTTGCTCTGCAGTTGAAAGATATATAGCGAGTCAGTGACAGTTATTATTCTCATACTATAATACTTTCCTATTGAAAAGCTTAGAAATGTACATGGTAACAGAGATGCTGTTTGTTTAACATTACTGAAGCCAGTAAATTATATCTGTTTTACTATGAAAGTGAAAGGGGACGCTGTGGGTGAAACTGACATTCGCTTTTGCATCTCAGTCAATTATTCAAAGCAAATTTCCCTCCCATCCAGATGAGTTACCATTGTCATAAGCTAGATAAACTATGATATAAAACACCTAGCACAGAAATGAGAGATGGGGACTTGCTTCACCTCTCCTCACTATTGAAGAATGGTTTGACCCCCCTTCCCTTTCAGTTTATACAAGCTCACTCTTAGTTCTTTCATTGTTATCTCACACAGGTTACTGCTACCATAATTGATTATTTACAGTTATATAGATAAATACATTTTGTATGCCAACCATATATGATTAATATGACTGATTACACATCTTTACCATGTAAGTCTTTTCTCACCATGACTACTCATATGCAAAAATGCCCGTGGGGTAGCGTCACACGGTATAACCAATTTGTTAGTGTCAAGAATAGATAAGTAAACTAAAAAAATATCAGAATTGTATAATAACACATGAAGATATGATATAGTCATTGGTGTTATAAGAAACTTAACTCCCCAGTCATTGAAAAAAAACATTACCAGATCAAGTTATGCGTATTATTGTATTTTTGCATTTGTTTAGAATATGAAAATGTTGCTATGTTCAACAAAACATCACATTCTAGGTGAAATACATTATAGAGAGTGATTGTAGTTGAAATAAACAACTGGAGTAAGTACAAACAAACACAAAATGGTTTCAGAAAAAATATGTTTTTTGTGTGGCATTGAAAGACATTCACTAGTTAATGGAGTTTTTGCTGACTAATTTGAAATATTGACATGTGTGTCTGTTTTTGGTAAGAGTGTTTATTAGATAATAAGAAACTCTTTAATTTGTAAATATTTCTACACTTGTTCTTTTGAGTTGCTCATCCTATTTAATAGTTTTAAATAGTATTAGTCAGGGTAGAGTAATATTTTATTCTTAAACTTTATTTGGATGACTAAACTTTGGGTTACTAGTTAATATTAACATATACAGTTCGGTTCTCTTTTTCATGATTTTAACCCAGAAGCATATATATTGTAATGCACTTGCAAGACAAATTTTTGAGATAATTCTACCAATAATGACGGAAAAAAGATATGGGTGCTGTTGGGGAGGGGAGAGGGAGGTGAGGGGGAATAGATATAAAGAGAAGAAGGCTAAGGAAAAATAAAAAAAGGCATTAAACGCATACTGAAATAATAGATAAAGGTGACAGCTGCCTTACTATATATTAAATAGCTCTATAAAGGGAGATGAAATACAAGACACCAATGATCATAAATGTTAATTAAATAAACAAGCTGTTTTACCTAAAGAAAAAAGTTAATATTTTCTGTTACATAATTTTTTTTTACATTCTACATTCAGTTTTAATTGTTTGTGAGTTTTTACATTTCCAACTAAACCTTGTTATAGATTTGCAAAACATTATAACTTAATAAATTCTGGAGAGTTGCTTCTTAAAATTCTATGTCTGCCAGTAAAATTGATTAAAGTCAGTTGCAAAGCCGCAGTGGTGCAGCGGTAGCATTGTCACCTCACAGCAAGAGGTTCTCCCATTTGATTCTCGGCTGGAGCACCTTCTGTGTAGAGTCTGCATGTCCTCCCTGCAGTCGAGTGGTGTTCGAAAGACATGTGTAAATGGGTGTGCCTTCGTTGAAGGTTGGGCGTCAGGCTGGCACCTTGGCACCATAAAAATAGACTGCCAATTATTAGCGGACCGGAGTTCTGCTGTGGCGACTTCTAACCAGGGAAAGCCAAAAGAAAAACAACAACAACAAACTAGCAAGGTACTTCGTAGCAATTTAACGTTGGTTGAAGGTGGTTTTGGTGATTCAATCATCATACCAGGAACTAAGTATTTCATGGTTAGAGTTGAATATAGTTTCAAATTTACCTTCATAATTTCCATTAAAAGTTACATGTACATAACAGAATTTAGAATATACAAACACATTTTTAAAAATGTCGATATAAATGTATGTCAATAAATGTAAATGGTCTTAATAACCCTATTAAGAGAGGAAGTTTAACTAAATATTTAAATTCAAAGAAAATAGATACTGTTTTTTTTACAAGAAACTCATTTAATTAAGAAAGATTTAAATAGAATGTTGTTCAAAGGTTTTTCTATTCTTCCTGAGTCACATTATCACTCCAAGAGAAGAGGTACTATGATTTTATGGAAGAAAACTCTACGTATACCTAAAATAATTTATTCATATTCTGATAAAAATGGAATGTTAAGTCTAGTTATTTTGGAGATAAACAAAAAACTTCTCATATTGGTAAATATATATTGGATACCTGGTGTTGGTGCTAGTATGGCATGTAAATACCTTGAATTAATATCAATTTTAACCAAAGGTAAAATTATCTGTGCTGGAGATTTCAGTTGTATTGTCTCCCCGAAAGACACTTCTAAAGTTGGAAAATCTTCAATGACTACTTCAGCCAAAAAGTTAAATAACTTCATTACTTCCTCAAATCTGAGAGACATCTATAAAATCAGAGATCCTAAATACCTGATATACACACATTACTCACAGATTTAGTATGCAAACAACTATTGACAAAGTACGTGTCACAGACAGTTTATACTCCAAAATACCAAACGTCTTAATAAGCTCTTGTCCATTGTCCGATCAAAATTCTATTCTCTTTAAAGTGATCTTTAAACCCAATGACTTGATCTTTTGGCAGACAATCCCAGCTTACATCACCAAAATTACTGGTTTCAGGAATTGGGTTTTAAAAGAACTAATTTTATTTCATGAACTAAATGATAATAATATGACCTCTAAAGTCATTTTATGGGACACGCTTAAGGCCTACCTATTTGGTAAAATTAAAAGTTGGTACCTGAATAAAAGAAAAGAATGGGACAAAGATCTACTAAATTTACAAAAATAGATACACTAAAAAGTCACCTGAATCCCAAGGATATAAGAACAAACTCGGAGCTGAAACAACTAAACTCAAAATATGTTGAAATATTAAACCATAAAGTTGCAATAAACTTAGAAAGACTTAAATTACAGTCATACTCAATAAACCCTAAAAATATGCACAGATTAGCAATCATATCAAATGGCCTTACAAATGTTAAGCACACTAAAGAGATTATCGACAATTCTGGAAATATACCGGGCTACAACTCATACCACATGTTTCGGCCACAGAACACGGACCGAAACACAAAAAGAGGGGGTGTATCCATATTCATCAAGGATACCTACACCTCCAGGTTAGTGGCACAACATGATACTTCTGAGATCATCCATGTGCAACTAACATCAGGCAAATATGCAATGCAAATTGTGGCCTGCTACAGATCATCCTCCATGACCCAGGACCACCACTCCACCTTCCTGGAGACACTGGAAAACATGAAGGTCCTACCAAACACCCTGATATTGGGCGATTTCAATTACCCTACCATTCCCTAGGAAAACTACTCAAGTATAAATTCCCAGGCCCACTGCTTCCTGTAATTCATCAACTCAAATGCCCTGGATCAGCTGGTAAACTCCCCTACCAGAGGTGAAAACATATTGGACCTGGTCATCACCAACATGGGCGACAAGTGTTCCACACCGGAGGTCAACCCGTCACTGGTTAGATCAGACCATAAACTAATCACTCTGGATATCCACACCCCACCACCACCCCCAACTAAGGAAACCACAGTAAAAACTTTTATAAAGCAAACTTCACCTTATTTAAGACAGAGGTGGTAAGTTTCACAGCCCCCACGCTAAAGGATAATGCTGCCCAAGATGCAGAAACATTTACTAATGCACTCTATGAGCACCTACAAGGATACATGGATTGTGCCATTCCTAGCAAAAACCAAGACTCA